>NW_006408581.1:7822196-7828531 GCF_000296735.1 Chrysochloris asiatica | reverse complement strand
CACAGGCTTTACTCTGTTTGCATAGAGAAGGCAATAGGCAGACATATATAAAAGCATGAAAGAAAAATACTGCCAAGTAAGAATCATTTATCTAGCAAAGTCTCAATCAAATATGGCAGAGTAATCAAAACATTCCAGGATAAACAGAAGTAAGGTACTTTGTGAAAGCCAAGCCTTTGCTTGAAAACATCCTAAAGGTAATTATTTGTACTGAGAACCAACAAGTATAGGCAAAAACCAGAGATTGACATACATGGTACAAACTTCCAGAAATGGAAGAGTTCAGAGAAGAACAAAACTACAAGAATGATATCTGAGTTTCTGGGAGGTCAGTCTATGATCAAAACAATTATAATGTGAAAGAGCAGAAAAACATAGGTACAGAGATCCAGGTGTTGAGGAGGTCAAGTGGATTTCAGGATAAAACAGATGGTATTAAAAGGAGGAAAAAGTTAATATAATATAGGGTAACCTCAAAGAAATTTAATATGTCACAAGATACCAGAAAAGGAAAATCTACGGTGAACATGGAAAAATTTAAACTATTAAGAAACTGATATGAAAAAGTACACAAAAAATGAACTCAGTGCAAGAAGGCATGAAGAACAAAGAAACTAGTTGCACAGCAAAAAAACTAACATAATGACAGCAATTAAGTCACAATTATTTATAATTCACTAAATGTCAATGGATTAAATTCACCAGTTAAGAAACAGATAGTGGCAGAATGGATAAGAAAACAGGATCCTTCAATATGCTGTCTTTAAGAGACACACCATTCACAGAAAGACAAAAATAGATTAAAAATTAAAGGATGGAAAAAATATATATGAAGCTAATTGAAATTAATATATATCAAGAAAAAGAAGATGGATCCACAATCAACCCTCACAGAAGCAGCAGTCAAGAAATCAAATGACGTATCACATTAGGAAAATCTCCTGTACAAGATCTCTTTAAAGTGCTCAAGAGCAAAGACATCAGTTTGAGGACTAACGTGCACCTGACGTTTTCTGCTTTACTCTGTGTTTAAGTAGATCGTGTTTTTCTAAAAATGTATCCATCTCCTCTAGATTTTCAAATCTTTTGGAGTACAACTTTTTATAGTGTTATTATTCTTTTTATTGCCATTGGTTCTATTGTAACGACAACCATGTGGTCTCTTATATATGTTCTTTTTGTCTCCTACCGCTTTTCTTTTGTTAAATTTGCAAATGTTTGCAATTTTTATTAATCCTTTTGAAGAACTAGTTCCTTGTAGAGTTAATTCTTTCTATCATTTTTCTTTTTTCTATCTCATTTACTTCTGCTTTAATCTTTATTATTTCTTTTCTTCTGGTGACTAGGTTTATGTTGTTAGTCTGTTTCTAATTGTTGGATGTGTTTTGGTTCTTTCTGATTATTGAATATATGCATTTATTGCTATAAATTGTCTTCTCAGCACTGTTTTTTTCCATGCCAAAGGTTTTGGTATGTTGTGTTTTCATTTTAATTTCTTTCTAGGGTTTTTAAATTTTCATCTTTTATTTGTTCTACTACCCAGTAGCTTTTGAAGAGGGTGTTAGTCAGTTTCCATATATTTGACTTTATTTCCCATGAAAACATGGGCTGAGTTTGACCATGTTTGATAGACTCCTGTTGACCTTGATCAAAGAGAGAAGAGGAAGGGTAGGTTGATCAAAAGTTTGGGGAGACTTGGTAATTTCTGAGCTCATGGACAACCTATCCATAGAGGACTAGAGCTGAGAATGAAGCGTCCAGCTGATATGAAGTGAAGGGAGGAGTGAAAGAACGTTCAAACTTGCAGCTAGTACCCATTTGACTTAGCTTGGATGGCTTGATGATCAGAACTCAACTAGAGGAAGATAACGAAATTTGATAAAGGAAGCAAGTGTAAATTGTTACAATTTGATGAACTTGACGTTTACTTATGGCTGTAGTAGTTCAAAATACCAACCAAGAGGGAAGGAGTCTTCACATCAAGGACCAACCTATTCCCTAGGTATAGAGGGTTGATGGGGACAGGCAATTTAGACATTGGCTACTTAAAAAGCTGGGTGGGAGGAAGCTAAAAAGGCATGAAGTGGCTGGTTTACATGTTTTCAAGAGGGAGTTTAGTTTCAGAGTGTCCTGGAAAATAACATAGGGTCAAAAATTGGGTATCTAATTTTCAGCGTTCATAATCTATCAAACGAAACTCAAAAAGTATGATCCCCAAAAGATAAATTAGATAGCTAGGACCTCCTAAAATTTAAATACTTATACTTCTCAAAAAACTACAATAGACAATAAAGAGAAACTTCAGACTGGGAAAAAAATATTGTCTAATATCTGAAATATACAGGAAACCTCAATAACTCACTAACAAAAGCCAAACAATCCTATCACAAAGTAGGCAAAGGACATAAATAGACACTTCATCAAAGAGTACATTCAGATAACCAACAAATAAATGAAAAATGCTCATGACCATTAGCCATTGTTGTTGTGTTTTTAGCTGCCATCGAGTCAGTTCTCACTCATAGTGTCCTTGTATAAGGTTTACAAGGAGCAGATGGGAGGTTTGAACTTCCAATCTTGTGGTTTGTAGTCCAGTGCTAATTCTACAGTGTTATACCAGAAGAGAAATAAAAATTAAAGTGCCATTTCACTTCTGCAAAACTGTCAACAATTAAGAAAAAATATAACAAATTCTGGAGGTTATGGATGGATTGGAATGCTTATATGTTTCTGATGGGATTGTAAAATGGTACAAGCATAATGAGAACAGTATAGCAGTTCCTCAAAAAGCTAGAAATAGATATGATCTATTTCTTAGGTATATATCCTAGAGTTATAAAACTCGTAACACAAATATGCACCATTTAATTTCATTGCAACATTACTCAAAATAGCAAAAAGATGGAAACAACCTAAGGTCCCATCAATGCATGAATGGGTCAACCAATTGTGGTACATATAAACAGTGGATTGCTACACAACTATAAAGAATAATAAAGAGTCCACAAAATATCTTACAACATGAATGACTCTAGAGAACATTATGCTTAATGAAAGAAGGAATCACAGTAAAATAATGTATTAGCCCACTATTATAAAAAGTCAATAATAGATATGCACACAGAAAACAATAATATTTGATTGTTTCCAGAGATGGAAGAGAAAGGCAAGGGGAATGATTTCTAAATAGTAGATACTTGTTACTTTTGGTGATGGGAAGACTGTGTCATAACCCCAAATACAGGTTAAGTCAACACAATTTGGCCAGGGTAAATAAAAGCACTAAGAAGAACAGGAAGAGAAAGAATTCTTTTGGTAAAAGCTATAATATACAGTTTTTCAATAACAATAAAAGCAACCAAAAATATATATTTGGTTACATAGGTGTATATGTACATAAGGAGGCATATGCAAGTAAACGCACATATATAGATAGGTTTATCTATAGGCATATATAGAGCAATAAAATAAATACTGCATTAGCCCACTATTGTAAAAAGTTAATAATAGATATGCACACAGATATTGTGTGGTGCTGCGGGTTGATGCACTGGACTGCAAGGTCAGTTTGAAATACAAGGTTGGCTGTTCAAGTTCATGAGCCACTCCTCAGAAATACAGAGTCGCTATCAGTCAGAACATACTCAGCGGCACTTAATAACAGCAGGCATGTATATACACATGGTTTTAATGTGCTGCATATATTTGTGTATTCACATATATAACAATTCAAACAGGAGCACAGTTACAAGATTTAGTAGATATATTCAAAAAACTCATTAGATTCGCTTACTGGCTCAAAGAGCTTGGGACCAATAGTCTAAACATAATAACAAAGTTCACTATGTTAATATTTTAGACCCAAGTTTATTGAAAAGTACTTGGGTCTTAAAAGCATGCAGGCAGTAATGTAAGATACAACTATTGGTCTTTTTTCACATGAAGAAAGAGTAAATGAAGGGAATCAAAGTTCCAAAAAAGAAACCAATATATGGGTCTAACAGCCCACCCGAACCTACTCGATGGCACTTAACAACAACAACAACAGCCCACACAAACAACCTCTTCAAACCTGAAGGCAGAAGAACTAGAGAGTGTGTGGCTACTACAACTAGCCATCCTGGTCAGGGGCACAACAGAAGGTCCTGGATGCAATAGGAGAAAAATGAGAGCAAAATTCAAATTCCTAAGATATCCTTTGAACCTGAATATGAAGCTATTACTGCAGGTAACCTTTCAACCAAATAATAAATTTATTATAAAATAAGTAATATCACAGGTGAGGCATGTGTTATTTTAAACAATTAACTATCTGACACCAAACAATTAACTATATGTTAGAGAGGCAAGGAGGTGAGGGATGCTAAACTAATGGAAACTGAGCAAACAGAAAAGAAATAATGAGAATGCTGACTCATTGTGAAAAATATAACCAACGGCTTAGAATAAATTCTGCAAAAAACATGTTAGAGTGAGAACTAATTTTCTGTATAAATTTTCACCTAAAACACAATAAAGTATTATTTTAAAAAAAATTCTGGAATACTTAGCAAATGATTAAGTGATTGCTATAAAGATATTTAACTGTCTGAAGGAGGACAAGAAGGTAACTTTTCATTAAATATTGAAAAGGAAGCCATTTGGCAAATAGAGCACTTTTTTCAGACAGTCTAATTTAAATTTGTAAAAGAAAATATTTCTATCATGTTAGTAACTACGAAGAAAAATAGTAAGTTTTCAAACCGCTTTTAAACATAATTTTATTTTTAACTGATTTAGTTAAAATCAGCAATCTATTTACAAATACATATTTTTTAATTTCCAAGTTTCTACAAATATTTGTATCCTGGTAATTAGTACTGATACTTCCAAAAGGATTCAGTCATTTGCCAAAAATAACTACAATGGATCTTGAATAGGACTTTATGACAGATACCCCTGGATATGAAACGTCTTGCAACATGATTGACAGACTTTCATATGTACACTAGTTTAGTGGAAGTAGATGTCATTTTCTAGGGCTGCAAAAAATCTTAAATAGAAGTTTAAAGACGTAGTATCAAATTTAACTAGCAATCTTTCTTATGGCTCCATAAGGAAATCAATAAACCGATAACTTGATTTATAAATGATCACTGAATTAAAAAAAAAAAAAAAAACTTAAAATTATACTTTAGCTATTGTATACATATGAAAGTTTTGTTTTTCATGTTTTGATTTATTTTAGTGTTTTAAGATTACTTGTGCGAAGTTTTGACTTTTGTAATATAAACTCCATTGTTTAACCTCTTTGTTAATTTCAATAGTTTTATTAAGGATAATTTACACACCATAAAACTTTCCCATTATAAGTGTACACACCACAACCCCTTTTAGAGTCTTTCTGATAGACTAACAAGTTTCCTCAAGATCCTTTGCTGTCAATCATCACTCCTACCCCCTGCCCCAGGCAACAATTCATCAGCTTTCTGTCTCTCTAAATTTATCTTTTCTGAATGTAAGACAACACTCCAAATCTATGTGGGGCTCACAGGATGCTCCCAATTTCTAGATAGCCAGGAAGCCATTAGAAAAAGAACACTAATAACTAATATGGATTCCTTCATAAACATCACATCTTTCTTATCAGAGACTAAACTAAACCTCAGCACATGGAAACTAGCTTTTATATACTTATAAGAATTAGACAGAAAACAACAGAAAAAGTCCCATCATGAGGATTTCTCCTGATTTATAAGCTGTCTGTCAGAGATGGGTTAGGGGGTCTCCCCTTGGCAAGAATTATATTTATAATTCTGTACCATAGCTGAGAAGAAATGAAAAATTTCCTTTCCCAGATGTTATATACCATTAGCCTAAGTGACTAATGGAGTCCTGGTGTGGTGCTATAGGATAAGCATTTGACTATAAGGTCAGTTTGTGCTGCAAGACTGGTGGTTCAAACTCACTAGCCATTCCTGGAAACCCTATACAGGGTCACTGAGTCCCCAAACTCATTCAATGGCACTAAAGAACATCAATAAATAACATTCTTATCAACGGAGAAAAGATTGAAGTTGTCAAGGACTTCATACTTCTTGGATCAACTATCAACACTAATGGAAGCAGCAGTCAAGAGATCAGACGACTTATTGCATTGGGCAAATCTGCTGCACAGGAACTTTTTCAAGTGTTGAAGAGCAGAGATGACAGCTTGAGGACTAAGGTGCACCTGACCCAAGCCATGGTATTTTCAATAACCACATATGGATGCGAAAGCTGGACAGTGAATAAGGAAGACCGTAGAAGAATTGATACCTTTGAGTTGTGGTGTTGGAGGAGAATACTAAAAGTGC
>NW_006408581.1:7820995-7821584 GCF_000296735.1 Chrysochloris asiatica | reverse complement strand
TTGGATTATTTGCTCAGCATACAGGTTGAATAAGTATGGTGAAAGAATACAAGCTTTCACACACCTTTCTTAATTTTAAAACATTCAATGTTCCCACGTTCTGTTTGAACAACTGCCTCTTGGTCCAGGTACAGATTCCTCATGAGCACAATCAAGTGTTGAGTTGTTCAGGAATACTCATACTGTGTAATGTTGTCCATAGCTTGTCATGATCCACACAATTGAAAACCTTTGTGTAGTCAATAAGGTACAGGTAAACATCTTTCTGATATTCTCTGCTTTCAGCAAAGATCCATCAGACATTAGCAATGATAATGATAATCCCTCATTCCATGGTTTCTTCTAAATCTGGCGAGAACCTCTGGAAGTTCTCTGTCAATTTATGTTTGCAGCCGGTTCTGTATTACCTTTAGCAAAACTTTGCTCACTTGAGATATCAAAGAGATTGTCCGATGATTTCCGCATTCCGTTGGGTCACCTCTCTTTGGAATGGGTACAAATATGGACCTCTTCCAATCAGTCAGCCAGATAGTTGTCTTCCAAATTTCTTGGCAGAGATGAGTGAGTGCCTCCTGTGCTGCCTCACTTT
>NW_006408581.1:7816195-7820895 GCF_000296735.1 Chrysochloris asiatica | reverse complement strand
TGGCAGTGGTGGTGGGGTTGGCCCAGGATCAGACATTGTTTTGTTCTGCTGTGAATGGGGTCGCTATGAGTCGGTTCCAACTCGATGGCACCTGACAACAACAACAACAACAAACAACATCAACAAAGTGACCAGTTTTGTCTTTTAAATTAATTTTGCTAACAAACATCCTAATAATCCATCATGCCCCCCTAACTTCCCAAGGTGTGAAAGTTGTTAGCTCAGAATGGTATCTGTTTTACATTCAAATAAGCAACAGACCTCTGTGGAAGCGGTGTTTTATTCTAAAGCCTGAAAGTGCCAGCAGGGAGAAGAATTGAGAAAACATGATACCCAGGCCTGTCTAAGGACTTGCTTCCTACACTAAATGCTTCATGTAAAGTGGGTCACAAAATACTATGTAGTCTGAATGTGTCTGTCTCATTCTTTTAAAGGAACCAGAAAAATCAAACCAGGATTTCTTTACTGCAGTTTTATAGATTATACAACCTTGATTCTGAAGAAAATTTGCTTCATATGTGAATGCAATGAAATGACTCACCTACCATCACACAAAGCAGAACTCATTATTCTTTCTGTGACTGGCTCCTTCAACACAAGATACTTCTTACCTCCTGCTGATTTTATGAAATACAAAAAAAAAAAAAAGTGGTTTGGGCCTCTTTGTACTTTGGTATTTGTTGTGGTTAAGTTCCATTAAGTTTGTTCTGACTCAGAGTTACCCTATATAGGATTCCCAAGGAGTGACTGGTGAGTTTGAACCACCAATTTTGCAGTTCAAACCAACCGTATGGTCAAGTGCTTATCCTATAGCACCACAACAAGTACTTAGTAATATAATTATTAAACTAATCATACTGATAACTAAAGAGAGGAAAATAACACTGTGTATGCTAAGTACACAGGTAGGAATCCTGGTGTGGCACTGTGGGGTAATGCGCCAGACTGCAAAGCTGTTTGAACCCCAAGGTCAGTGGTTCAAGCTCACCAGCTGCTCCGCAGAAATCCTATACAGGCTCACTATGACTCAGAACAAACTCAATGGCACTTCACAAGAACAACAACAACAAGATTGCTAAATAGGAAGTTTTTATTTTAAGAAAAGATTTGAAAGTAAACAGATAAGAATGAAGGAACAGCTATATTCTTTTCGAGGCAAAGGGCAATCTATAAGAGGTTTCACAAAGTTCATGAAAAACTTTATCTTTTTGTTTAATTTTTCCATCAACTTTTTTGTGAATTTTAACTGGTGCATGTTGACCATGTTGACTGACATTACATCTTAACTATAGGCACAGATTTTCAAAATTGTCACAAATTATAAGAATTAATATAAATAATTGTTATTGCAGATACACACACACACACATATATATATCAGTAATTAGGATGACAGGCAGACAATACTGTCAATATTTTATTAGGTGTTTCTTTAAATGTTATAATAATTAAATAAATATTCAGACAGAGAGATATTACTCATTAATAAGCTTCTAGAAACTAAATAATGCTTTTTGTACTTCAGCAGACACAAGCATATTGGAAAAATGCTGCCCAAGATACTGTTGAGAAGGGCATACACCAGGTCATTGAGACTTGTGTAAGAGCGTTGAAATGCTGACCTTTTGAAGCCCAGGAAGACTCATGACAATGTTACTTTGTATTTGCTAAATCTGATTAAATAAGTTACTAAAATTACTAACATGGTTTTGTCAGCAAGTATTGGCTTTATCAGAAATCCTTTACAAATAATATTTCTTTTTCAGTCTGGATTCAAAAGAAACCCTATGCCATTGAGTCCCACTATAAACCTGAGTATGCCAGGCAGAAGCAAGTACGGTCCACTCTATAAGAGATGAGAAGTTTCCTTTGACAATTAGCATGCTGTTTTTACTTGACATATTGTTATCTTTCCTATCTCTTTATCTCAGATAGAATTTCAATTAGGTGTCTGCAAGTCCTCATTGTCGAAGCAGCGGTCATATATACCTTGTCTCTGTCACAGTGCTTGATAGTATCTATAGGTGAGTGACAGAAAAGTCCAGGACTAACAACAACTCTCTCTGTTCTTGTCAGTAATCTCTGGTATATGTTTTTTACGAGATGTACCTGGGAGTTCTCTCTGCAGAGGTTATGTCCTAGAGTAGATAATAGCACTTTCTTGGTTTTAACTGTTTCTAGCTTGAAGGAGACCTCTCTCTCTTTATCATGGAAATGCCTGCCCCCTTTTGGCCAAAAACCAGCAAGTTACACAGAGAATATGTAAAACATAAAATCTTCTATCTCTTTTTATTCCTTCTGTATGATATTAGCATATGGACAGTTCTCAAACTAAAGAGAAAATTCATTATCATGATGCAAAAGTTGAGTGCCAGCAGGTCTTAGCTTTTGTTGGTATTCAGTAAAAGGACATTAGAAAGAGCACATGATTTCAGTCTCTGAATGGGATAAAAAAGTTTGTGGTCTAATTTCTAGTTTATGTTATATGCCATTAGGCTTCACAGATATATAATTTTTCCCCCTGGAATTAGATATGATTATATAACAAAAACCATAAGGTTAAACAGCATTGCATGTTGAATTTCAAACCTACAAATTTGTATTCATTTAAAAACCAATTTTATATATTCTACAACTCATAAACTTATCACAAATCACTGATTCTTGAGAGAAAAAGGAAAACACCTAGTTTTTACCAGGTGTTAATTTCTTATTGGACTCTGAGACTGCCTGAGATCAGGGATACTGTTTTGTGAAAAATATAGACTAGAATATGAAGAACAAGAAATACTCAAGGGCAAAAATAGCTGATTCAATCGTGCATGTGAATAATCAAGAAATGTCAAAAAAAAAAAAAAAAAAGCTGAAGTTTTGGCAGCAAAATGCAATGATTTAAATGATTTAGGTTGGTCAAATGCTAATCTTTGATTCTGTGATTAGGAATGAGGATTAAGTTGCGGTTCTTCTTCCAGAGAGAATAATGACAGGACTTTGTTTCTTTACACTGAAAGGTGATTATTTAATCAAGGATGACATTGGATTTACTTGCATCTGTCTGGCATACTTGGTGCTTAAACTGGGATTTGATGGCATAGTATGACGGCAGAGTATTTCTTTTGAAACCAGAAGACATGATTTGTAAAGGATTTTGGATAAAACCTATACCTTTTGACAAAGCCATATTATTTTATTTAGTAATTTATTTAATCAGATTTAGTAAATATAAAGTAAAATGTTCTTGAGTCTTTCTGGGCTTCAAAAACTCAGTATTTCAATGTATTCTCGTTTTCATTTGCTGATGTTTATATGATGGCTTAATTCATGCTTGTTGGGCAGCATTGTTCATTGTCTCAAAATGCCTTATGATTTGGTCAAACAGGATGTCCCTGTCATCCACAGTCTCTACAGGAAGCTTCTAGGGAATGTTCACATCATAGAGCTCTGCATCCTATTTTGAAGAGTTGTAGTTGTTGTTGTTTGCAGCCTTTAAGTTAGCTTCCAGCTCATGGTGATCCCAAGCAAAATGGATTAGACTCTTGTGATGGACAGGGTTTTCTCTGTTTTTTTGGAAGCAGATCTTCAGGTCTTTCTTCCTAGTTCCTCTTATTCTGAACTACACAGCATCATAACCTAGTCAGCATCACAGCCACATGCAAGTATTCACCACTAGAAGGGTGGTAGCTAAGCAAGAGGTGTATTATCTGGAAAGATACTGCTGGATAAGCATTGGCTTGCTAGTCATAAGGCGTCCCGATGGTACTGTAGGATAAGTGCTGGACTATTAACCGCAGTATTGGCAGTTCAAACCCACCAGCTACTCTTGAGAGAGGGATGAGGCTTTCTGCTCCCATAAAAATTTAATCCTTGAAACCCTATTAGAGTCACTGTGAGCAGGAATTGACTTGATTGCAGGGGCTTTGTTTTTTGTTTTTGTGTTTTTCTCCTACATGAAAGACACGAGTTCTATTACTGCACTACCGCTGCCTCCTATCCTCCTAATCATAACTCAAGAAAGGATTCTCCCCCCCCTGCCCATGGACCCTTTGGCAATCTGATAAAGCCTACAGACTTCTACTCAGAATAATCCTTCTATTGAGACTTCTACTCAGAATAATCCATTTAAAGCAAAAAATTAAGTATGTAGGTTTATAAAGAAACACAATTATACTAAATAGAAGTTATGAAAAGATTTTGAAAAGAGTTGTATAGTTATAGCTTTGCTGTTTTATTGACACATTTGGTAATAATACAAATGGTTAGTCTATTATTATAATGTGGTCTTAATGATATTTTAAGATACTTCAGTGACTATGTCATTGTTGGTAAGTGCCATCAGCATGAAATAAAAAAAACAAAACAAACAAACTAAAACCACCCTGTTACCTCATAGGTAAATTATACCATATTTACTAGTACTGCTATCAACACTCATGGAAGCAGCAGTCAAGAAATCAAATGACATATTGCATTAGGCAAATCTGCTGCACAAGATCTTTTTAAAGTATTGAAGAGTAAAGATGTCAGCTTCAGGACTAAGGTGTGCCTGACCCAAGCCATGGTATTTTCAATAACCTCATATGCATGCGAAAGCTGGACACTGAGTAAGGAAGACCGTAGAAGAATTGATGCTTTTGAGTTATGGTGTTGGAGGAGAATACTGAAATTGCCATGGTCTGCCAAAAGAACCAATAGTTCCGTTT
>NW_006408581.1:7794421-7812935 GCF_000296735.1 Chrysochloris asiatica | reverse complement strand
CTGGTTATTTAAAACACCGGTGGCATAGCCCTCAGAATCACAGCAACTCAAACCACCACAGCACGACAGACAGACGAGTGGTGGCCGTTTGGTTTTATTGTCTATACTGATAATCTGAAGGTGTAGGGTCAGAGAAAAAGAGGAAGACCCCGCTAACCAATGAGATGGATTGGCTAAGTGGCAGCATCGATGGGCTCAAGCATGGCAACAATAGTGAGTCTGGTCTAGGATCAGGCAGTGTTTCGTTCTGCTGTGCATAAGGTCATTATGAGTTGGCACCGACTTGATGGCACCTAACAACAACAACTGTGTTTTTTGTTTTGTTTGGCCTCATTAATAATTAAAGAAAGTGTTAAGTTTCAGTTCAAGGTTGTAAAAAAAAGGAATACAGCTTAACCAAGTCCATGGACAGCTGGCCTATAAAGTAAAAGAATCAGCAAAAAGTGATTTGATTCTATAACAAAACTACAAAAGAAAAGCTATGGTCATAATGATACGTTCTAACTTTAAATCATTAGATACAAAAAATGAGATGTTAAGTCTCCTCTTTTTCTTATAAACCACAAACAACTCTTGTTTGAAATTTTTAAAATACGGAATTCTTGCATAATGTATTATAGCGTCATCTGCACCTAACTCTCACTGCATTTGCATAGAGATACTTACTCATCTAACTATACTAAGTTCAAATTTAACTTTCAATTGGGATTGTAAGATAAGAAAAAATTCCATGAAGAAGAAAGTTTGAGTAATGACAGAGTAAGTGGTCACTTAGAAAATATCCTAAATACATGGAGATTTATGAAAGGTTCTCCCATATCAGATGTATAAAGTTGAGTTTGTTTTTGTATTGCAATACATTTCTCTCAAATGCTGATTATTTTGCAAGTTTTGTGTTGCACAGATTTTTTGCAATCATACATTTGCAAAATAAAAGGACAATCAGATAAAATTAATAAAGTGTTGTGGGTAATTTGGTAACTATAGTGGCTCTGTAGGATAAACTGAGAACCATCAATTGGTGCTTGTATCTACCAAGTGTTCCTGCAGAGAAAGATGAGGTGTTCTGCAAGGATTTACAGCCTCAGAACTGCTATATGAGGTCACTATGAGTCAAAACTGACTCAAGGGTATGTAACAATAAGAGCAACAGTTGTGTAGTTACATATTATTGCATATTATAGCCATTGAGATAGAGTCCTGGTTTGGTACTATAGGATAAGCACTAGGCTACTAACCTCAAGGTCGGTGATTCAAACCTACCAGCAGCTCCTCCTTGGTAACCAACACAAAGTCACTTATCAACCACAGCAACAAAAGTCATTGTTAATTTCATGCTAATACAAATAACTATCAGTCATATTGAAAGCAATATAACTATGAATTAAAAATGAAGAAAAAAAAAATTCTAGGTAGAGTTAGACCAAAAGATAATCTGAAGGGCTATCTATCAAGTCAAAATGCATACCAAGGAACTTTATCTGTACACAACAAAATTTTTCGAATTCTAGAATAAAATGAGGGTAGAAATACAAATTCCAAAATATATGCTTAATCAATACTGTAGATAAGTTTTTGTTGTTGTTGTTGTTAAAGTATAATTAACATCAGGCCATACTCTGTTTTAACCCTATGTTGCTTATAAATTCTGCCTAAATTCATTAGAATGAAGCTTTTTCTCTATGAAATAAATATTTAGTACTTTCAGCCTAATCCTTATATTTTTCTGATCATATTAAAAAATTCTGCACTTAGAAATATTAAGGATGCAATTATATATACACAAACACATAAAGTAGGAGTAATTATATCAGTATTTCTACTTACAGATCATGTTTATTAAATCAACAAAGTAAGCCCATCCAATATTACCCAGTCCCATAAGATATCATATAAGATTGTTTCCTGAAAATAGAGCCATCTGGAAAAGCAAGTCAGATGAAGTTAGGTCATAGATCATTTTTCTAGGACATCTTGCCAACTTTGGTTAATTTACATAAAACACACTGAAGTTAGAAAATACAAAACAATGAAGCAGCAGCACTTTGTGTTTCACAGCCTCTCCTTGACCAAGAACACTACTTTCTTTGTTGCAGACCACCGTTTGCATCTTGATTTGATAATCCCTCATATTATCTCTTGGTGTGGAGATGTAGGATAAGCACTGGATTACTAACCACAAGGTTAGCGGTTCAAACCCACCAGCCACTTCTAGGAAACTCTATACAGGGTCAACAGCACTTAACAACAATTAAGTGTTCAGATTCTACAATTTACTTATGTTGTTGTTGTTGTTAAGTGCCGTCGAGTCGGTTCCGACCCATAGCAACCCTGTACAGGGTTTCCGAGGGTGTAAATCCTTATGGGAGTAGAAAGCCTCATCTTTCTCCCACGGAGCGGCTGGTAGTTTCGAACCGCTGACCTTAAGGTTCGCAGCCCGATTCGTAACCACTACGCTACCAGAGTACAATTTACTTATAGACATGATTAAAGTATGTTCTGTGTGTAGGTAGAATTGTTTATTCAGAAGCTAATATTTATTTGTTACTTAAGATATCAGTGTGGCACAACCGTCTATAGATGAAGTAATACCTAAATCAATCATCTATATGATATTCATGTATAGCATTAAAATTTTTGGAAATGTAGTAAAATAGTATCTTCTTTCTGAGACATTAGTTTCTGGGTATTCTAATAATTATTACTCCAATAACTTGAAGAGAAATTTTAAACAAGATGTCTATGCTCACAATTTAATAGATTAAATGATATCATTTATCTTCCAAAGAAATAAATAAACATGCTATTTAAAGTTAGGCATCTCTTCATTCTTGTTGCTTTGTTAGCTCCATGAAAAAAATGATGTTTGTCTTTCTACTAGCCATGGACTCCCCAAACTCTGGCATCACACCTGGAACAGAATAGGTGTTTTTACATATTTATAATGGAAATTACCAACATGCAACAGATTTTCCTTATCAGAGCTAAAAAAGAACACCATAACAAGCTTACATAGGATACATAAATATCACCAAAGAAATTAACTCTGTAAGCCCACAAATAGTTACTTAAATTTAGTGTTTATAAGCTTTCTTCAGTCTTCATTAACAACTATTTGTGTCTTTTAAAGTTCTGAATCCTACAGTGTAGTAATATTTCTCACTCTCAAGAAGGAGATTATTTCTGATAGTTGATTTGTTTTTGTGACAACATAATTTTTTAACTCATTGGAAATCATATTTCCTTTAAAAGGGTATAGAGAAAAGCAAAATGAGTAGACTTTTGCATATTAAATGATACATCATAACAATCAATATTTAATGTTTAAAACAAAAAAAAAAAAAGTAAAGAAAGAACTGGCGATGGCTTTTCATTTAAGCAGATTTGTTGAATTCAATGAGACTGTCATGAATATCATATTTGTTCACTTAATGTCTGTCATTAATTTGATTGCATATGCTACCATATATTGTTAATTGCCTTTTCATGCCATGTGCCTTTTCTTCTAGCTAAAACATACCATCATCTAGTAAGACAGATATATTTCATTTATTTAAACATTCATAGACTACTCCTTACATATATACCAATACGAAATGCCTATCCACCTCTACCAAATCTAAATTCAGTGTGAACCCCAGTCTTCCTTTTGCTTCAGTATCAAATTTGCATAATAATATCATTGTTGTTGCTCAGTGCCTGTCCAGTAGGTTCTGACTCACAGTGAAGCTGTATAGGGGTTCCAAGGTTGCAAATCTCTGCTGTAGCAGAAAGCTTCATCTTTCTCCCAAAGAGGTGCTGGTTGGGTCGAACTGCTGACTTTGTAATTCTAAGTCCAATGCTTTCCATATAGTCACTGCACTCCCCAAAATGCCATGTTATTGTTGTTAAGTGCAGTTGAGTGAGTTCTGACTCATAGTGACCTTGAAAGGGTTCAGAGAAGTGGCTGATGACCATAGGTACCCTTTTCATCATAATCCAATGAGTTCTTCTCTTTCACATTTTTATAGCTGTGAACCTGTCCAGGTTTCCTGGCAAATCCTTTACTTCCATTGCTAAGTTCTTTTCTCTCCTGCTGATCTTTCACTCATTGTCTACCTTCCTGAAAATGTTCACAGGTCTTCCTCTTCATAGACAAATTGAAGAGAAGATATCAAACAGAAATATTATTAACATAAAACTTTTTTTCTGGTGGATTTGATACATCATAACCTTCAAAGAGTTTGTTAGATGTAACTTAAATCATAGAGGCAATTTCTTTTAGAAACCCATCTTCCTAAAACATTGGACAATGCTTCTATATTTAATATCCTCTGATTTTTATTCCTGTCACAACAATCTGTTCTATTACTTTTTGTTTGCTTGTTCTCTCTGATGGCTCCTTTTCAGTTTCTTGTCATTTTCTCTATGTTATCAACATTGTTTTCCTGGATTAAAAAATATATATATACAATACTGCAAAATAAATACGGTATGAATTTAGTAATAATTTTCTTAAGAAATGAAAAGCCCCAAATCATCCTTTTCCATATGTACTTCCTAAATTGCGAGTTTATGTCATATATAGTAACATCATTATCTATGGCATCATTGCCAGCATCACTAGTCCAAAATCTTATCTTTTCTCACCTGGCATATTAGAACTTCCTACCTAGTCATTTTTCCTACATCCCCTGTGGACTCCTCTTACCCGTTTTATACATGGAACCAGAATAATATTTTGTATGTTAGCTGAGTATCACACTAACACACATGTTTTAGTTACCTAGTGATACTATGACAGAAATATCACAAGTAAAAGTCTTTAACAAAGAGAAATGTATTCTTTCACTTTAGGAGTACAGAAGTTCAAATTTAGAGCACAAGCTCTGGAGAAGGAACTTTGTCTCTTTTCAGCATCTGTAGACCAAGCATCTCTTGGAGAGCTCCATGTCTTGGCTTCAATCTTTCCCTGGTTCTAGGAGCTTCACAGTGCAGAGACCCCCAGGTCCAAAGGATGTACTCCACTCCCAGACACTTTTCTTGGTGGTAGTAAGTTCTCTGTTCACTTCTTAAACCAAATTACCAGGAAACTACCTTACACTTGATCAGAGTTGTGATGGGGTTAAGAGTATTTCAGTCCACCCTGAAAATTATTACTGGTTTATCTCATTCATTCACTTAATGGGGAATCATCAGATAGCCGTCACATTGTATCATTACATTAACTGACAAACCGCTGAGAATCATGACCCAGCTAAACTAACATATATTTGTTGGGGAAGCACAATTCACTCTAAGACTCTAAGACTCTACAAAAACAACAACAAAACTATTTTTCTTAGCATGAAGTCCCAAGCTATCTTCAAATTAACTCTTCCACACAATTTCTGGACTGTATTCAATTACTGTGCCTAGTCTTAGTACCACATATCTTCCCTTTATTACATTATTTTAGTTTGTATTCATAGGTTAAGTTTTGTGGCATAATTCATTTAGGTACTCTCATGGAATGAATTGTATCACAAAAAAAGATGTGTCAGCTTGTTTGAGTCATGATTCTCAGTGTCTGGAAATTCTATGATACTTCCTCATGTGATCTGATGAGATAATCCAATAACAGGATTAAGAGTGGCTGCAATCCCTCTAATCCCATAACAGCCCCAATCCAATGTAAGGAAGTTTCCCAGGGGTGTGACTTCTATCTTACAGTCCTGATGTGGTACTGTAGGATGAACACTGGACCTCAAAGTCAGTCTGAACTGCAAAGTCAGCAGTTCAAATCGACTAGCTGCTTCTCAGAAATCCTATATAGAGTCACTATGAGTTGGAAACAACTCTATGGCACTAATCAACAATCAACAAAATCTTACATAGATAAAAGGAGAGAGAAGTAGAGTACCAGAGCCCTACTGCCACCAGGAATGCAGTGTATCCTTTGAACCTCGGGTCCTTGCACTGTGAAACTCCTAGATTCAGGGAAAGAAGATGCTAAGACACAGATGCTGAAAGTATGTTAATCAGAGCTGATCTCTGAATTTGTTTGCTAAAGCCATCTCTTTGTATTTCTGATATAACAGCACTAGATGCACATCTAATAAATGATTTCTGCTTCTCCTACTGCCTTAATTTCTCTCAAATCTTGCTAATTCGTTCTATGCCTACCAGTATATTTCACACAGATATGTGAGCATGATGCTCAGATGCAATTATTTATTCTATCACCAGTCATAAATCATTCAATCTAATGGTTATTATTTTTGCTCATTATTCCAAAATGATATTTCAAAAACATGAATATGGTTGTTTACCTTCCCTGTTTAAATCATTTCAAGGACCCCTATCTTAGTCTGAGTTATTTGCTGTTTCTACTCATTGCAAATTTGTATGAGGTTTCTGAGGAGCTGCTGCTGCTGGTGGGTTTGAACTGCCGACCTTGCAATTAGCAGCCCAGTGCTTACCCTACATTGTCACACCAGCAGTTGAAAAGAGATGCATATCTATGAGATGTATATAGAGAGGTGTACTTCAAGGAAATTACTCATGTAATTGTGGGGACCAGCAAGTCCCAAATCTATGTGTTAGATCAGAAGTCTCCACAGGTCCACAAGAAGAGTTGTAGGGAATAGTGAATCCAAAATCTGAAGGTCAAGTAGTAGGCTAGCGATTTCTGAATGCTTATATCCCAAGGATTGGATACCAGGATTGGAGTAAAGACTTAAAAGACATACATAGAGAGAGTTGTGCTAAAACATCCACTTATATACTGGGGGTAGGTTACACCCCCAAAGAAACTCTTCTATCAGATGAATGGCTGATCACATCAGTTCGAATCATGAAAAGTGATTACATTGTATTACATTATGGAAGCACTCCCAGTTCTGTATCTACCAAGTAACTGAGAATGGTGTGGGAGTTACTATGTCACAGAAAGTTTGAAAATGAATAAAATATCAAGTTGAACTTTAATGCGAAATGGTCTAAAATTTATTTAAAAGCTATGTATCAGATTTAACTTTCCTTCATACACAAATATTCTAAGATAATTCACAATATTTAGAGAGTCTTCTTTGTATTTTAAAGAGAGTTTGCATTTTAAATTATAGTGACTTAGAGCTTACTATACCTGAAAGGCAATATGACTCACACCTGCCTTTATACACCTCTGCTTATGTAAGTGTGAATGCAAATTATGATAATTAAAATACGCAATTTTGTAGCTTTGTTTCTACAGCAGTGTGAGAAGATGACCATCATCCATCACTCTGGAAATGCAGGCAATATCAGAAAGAGCACTTCTCTTCAATATTAGTGAGAGAATAAGAAGGACAATACAATCAGCTTCAAACGATCCTCAATCACCTGGCAAAATTCACTTAAAAAAAAGAAATCATCATCATTAACACTTCTCTTAAGTGCCTATATATCTATCTCTCTGTTACTGAAAAGTTTTTTAAAAGTCAAAGCCTATTTCATCCTCAATTCATACATTGAGACAGATTCAGTACATAATCTTTATTCTAAAGAAAAGGAAGGAAGGAAAGACAAAGGAAAAAGACCAAGAATTGTCATGCTTCAATTTACAAGGATACTTTATTCATTTAATTTAAATTGATTAGGCTTAACAGGATAGGACAGTGCTATTTTACATGTTTTAACCCAGATTACTTATTCAAAAAGAAATGTTATGTCTGATTGTCAGACATAACTTCATTGCCCAAAAATGCTGTTGTCTATCTTTATGATATAAATGTCTTCCAGGATTTATCATAATTGTTTGCTTATTGTATTTTGAATTTGCTTCCCAAGAGATAATCATACAATTTATAAAGCTGTGTACAACTGCTCACACACAGCCTGTTTAAAAAAAAAAATAGAAAGAGCTTAATGGTTACATATACTTAAGCATTTTAGAAGGCAGTGACTCCTCAAAGTAACAGATATTAGTCCTGAAGGTATAGTACTAATAGTTGCATTTCCATTGCTTAGGCTGCATATGCAAAGCTTTTGATTGTAGGCTTAAAGCCTACAATATGCATAAAAATGGTAAATTAGATTCACTATTGGATAACAGCCAGATACGCAGTTAGTGAGTTTACGAACAGCCAGAGGATTCCGAACACATGTACAGTCTGCTAGTAAAAAAAAAATAAAATAAATGTTTTTCTATTTCTGGCTATGATCATATAGTTAACACTAAGTAGAATGTTTGTTTGCTATCCATTTCCTCTAGTAACCTAGACTACACTGAGGAAGTATGCAGATATTACCAAGGACACGATCACTAGCATGCAGAGCATATTAAATCTTGCATGTTAATAATAGATAAATTTATGTTGTTTTTGTTGTTAAAATGTTATTGAGTCAGTTCTAACTCATAGAAATCCTGTGTAGGTATTCAAGGAGCAACTGGTGGGTTTAAACCTTGTGGTTAATAGTCCAGTGCTTATCCTACAACTCCACACGAGGACTCCAGAAAATTTATATGCATCTCTAAGTTCTTCTAGGAAAATTACTCCTATGACAGATGTAACTCAGAGAGATAGATTCAATCTTAGTGTTTAACCACCATCTTAGATCGGCTTTATATATTGTTAGCAGATTTATATTGTCAGTGACTTCTTTATGTATAATACATTATGTTCTTGAGATTCCTTTCTTTAGCACCGAAACTAAATAGAAAAAAGAAAGAAAATGATCTAGAGCAGTTAACTATCTGGAGACTCCATTTCTAAATTCACTCTGAAATTCAAATCATCTGAAAGTGGTGTCAGCAGTCTTTGAGCATCACTTCTGTCCTATTTCTATTCTTTTATCTTATATCAGAATCTACCTTTCCTTACTGTGGTGGTGGTGCCAATGTGCTGTCAAGTCAGTTCTGGTTCACAGCAACTCAGTATGGGGTTTCTGAGGCTATCAATCATTAAGGGAGCAGAAACCTCATCTTTCTTCATTGGAGTCACTGGTGGATTCTAAGTGTTGACCTTGTGGTTCAAAAGCCCAATGTGTAACCCGCTATGCTATCAGGGCTCCTTTCTTTACTATGTGGTTACTGTTGTCAACTACTGTGTAGTGGGTTCCCACACATGGTCCCACACATATTTCCTACCGACCTTGTGGTTCAAATTGACTTTGCAGCCCAGTGCATTAACCCTCAGCACTACATCAGAACTCATTTGCATATTTAAATATTACCTAATTCAAAACATTTACTCTCTGTCATTTCCTTCTATTGCAATGTCTAAATTGTTTGGTAAGGATTGCCGTTAAAGAATTAATAGATTTTTAATTGCACTTGAACTGTTAAAACCCTAAGAAACAACATATGTTCTTCTTCACATACATTTCCGCTAGAATAAGTGCCATTATTTCATGTTAGCAAGAGCAAAACTAACTCTATAATGGAGTCATAGCTACCTTTTGAGCTATATTAATTCATGAACAGAACTTTGCATCTGTCTCATGTTTCTACATTTTTATCTGAGCACAGTGAAATACTTTCTATCTTGATTTTCCTCACCACTTGTCATACTATTTATATTCTTTGGTCAATATTTTCATCTGCTCTTACCTAATTTATATCTCAAGTGCACACATTTGCTAGACAAAATCATAAAAACCTAATGAAAGCCATAATTCGGTCCTTTTAGTCATCACCAATCTTTTTCCTTTTATTAATTTGTATGGCTCCTCTAGGACTTTTATTTATTTATTTTATGTCACTCCATTTTTCAAGCATTTTTCTTGTTTTTTAATATTATTCTTGATTTTCTCATTCAAGGAGCCTTGGTGGAGTTGTGGTTTAATGCTAGCTGCTACCTAGTAGATTGGCAGTTCGATAACACTAGCCATTTTATTGGGGTCCTGGTGTGGTGCTATTGGATAAGCACTAGACTGCTAACCACATTTCTGTGGTTCAAATACACCAATCAATCCTCAAAACCCCATACAGACTCACTGTGAGTCAGAACCAACATGACAACACTTAACAACAACAAGAAGTCATTCTATTGGAGACTGACATAGCTATGTGGTTGAAATGGGTCTGAGTCTACACAGGCAAAGGGTTTTGTTGTTGTAGTTGTTGTTATGTTTTGTCTCATTCAGCAGGTGACATTACCTCTTTAATGTTCAATTAGACATGAGTTCCTTAATGTGTTTTCTCTAGACATCACAGCACTTGTGCTCAGATAGCTCTTTCAATTCTAAAACACAGCCACATCTTCATATATTACTCCTCTTCAGCTTAAGGTAACCCTTGATTCCAAACCATCTTCCTTTCTTCTCTAGAAAATAACCTTTCTATAAATTGCATCTTTCAAAATAAAATATTCTAGGTTCACTTAGGCTTCAAATGGTGTGTCAAAAAGGGAAGTAAGTGACATCAATTTCCTTAAAAATTATTATGGGACTTAAAAAAATTTATTTATAGACAAGGATCAACAAACACTATACAAAATCCACTTTGTGTAAAACGTTTTATTGAATCTTTTGAATAATGGTCTCACACAATATCTCTCCTTTTCTGATTGACTTATTTCACTCACCATGAGGTCTTCCAAGTACATCATGTTATGAGATAGTTTGTAAATTCATCCATATTCTTAAATGTTACATAGCATTCTATTGTTTAGTTTGAGTAGTTTATCCATGCTTCTATTTCCATTGTTTACAATTGTAAAATAGTCAAGAAAAGGTTTTCACTCAAAAAGAAGCATTCCTTGAGGTTACTAGGAGTCCAAGTGTGGTGCTGTGGGTAAACTCTGGACTGCAAGGTTGGATTGAATGGCAAGGTCAGCAGTTCAAACTCACCAGTGGCTTCTTGGAAACCCTATACAGGCCACTATCAGTCAGAACTGACTCAACAGCACTTAACAACAACAAAAAGTGGTAGAAAAAGAAGGGAGGGCAAACCACTATCTAGAAGATATGCACATGTTAACTTGAGTGAAGGGGAAAGTAATATATAGTAAGGGAGGTATGCACAAAGTGATCAAGACAAAAGAAGGCACTGGGAAAAGAATGAGTTAAAGGCAATAAACGTAAATACTATTATATACACAATTCTTCACTAACAATAATCTATGAGTGGATGCACATATAGACATGCAATCTGAATAGCTGTGGGTAAAAAGAATGGGACTATGTCATGAACATACATATAAATTTGAGAGGATATTTCTATATATTCGTTTACCTATGCTGCAAATACATCCATAAATATAGTAGAGTATCCATACAGTAGACAAAGTTATGGAACGTTTTAGCCATAACCAAACACCTGCAGAAAATGAGTTACTTGGCCTGTAACCATAGTCTCAAGGGACACTAAGGTCAGCTGGCATAACAAACATTCACAAAAACAATGTTCTACAGCCTACTTTGGAGACCTGGTGTGGTGCTGTAGGATAAGCACTGGGTCGCAAGTCAGTTTGAACCCGATGGTAGGCTGCTCAAACTCACCAGTTGCTTTTTGGAAATCCTATACAAAGTTGCTATGAATTGGAACTGACTTATCAGCACTTAGCAGGAACAACAACAGCGTACTACCTTGGTAAGTAATGACTGGGGTTTTGAAACCTTGAAAGCAGTCACCTAAGGTTCAACTATTGGTAACTCCCTGTCCAGAGCAAAGAGGGAAGAAAATTGAAGAAGCATGGAAACAATTAGTTCAATGGACTATTTGATCTTGTGAACCTCAGTCTCCATAACCCGGAGACTAGAACAACTTGATGGTGTCTGGTTACCACTGGTGATTTCTCAGAAAGGGATCACATTAGAAGGTGCTCAATAGACTGGGAGAAAAAATGTGTAACAAAACATAAAATCATAAAAACAAAAAAGTCCAGTCTTACTGGCTGGATAGACTATTAAAACCTCTGAAACTATGGCCCTTTCAATACTGGAACTAAACCCTATGGCTTAATTTTCAGTCAAATAGATGGGTCTATAAGGTGAATAATAACAATAGGGAGGTACATACTGCTTAGAAAAATCAGCTATTTCAGATAAAAAGGGCAACATTTGTCCAAGAAGCAAGGTCAGAAGGGAGGAAAGGTTAGGAAAGTAGGAGGAACAAAATGGGAAAACAGGGAGTAAATGGGATAAATGATGTTACACTGTGAGGATTAAAATCAATGACATGAAATGAAATGTGCATGAAATGTTAAATGGGAAAAAAATGAAGTAAAAGAGCTGAAGAAAATGTCAAAGGGCAGTTTGAGAAGACAAATAAAATTATTGAATGAAGTATTCAAAGACCTGGAATTAGAAAACCAAAAAGGAAGAACATCCTTAGCATTTTTCAAGTTGAAAGAAAATAGAAGAAAATTGAAGCCTGAAGTTGGAATATGCAAGGATCCTATGAACAAAAAAGGAGCTCTGGTAGTGTAGTGGTTATGAATCAGGCTGCAAGCCTTACGGTCAGCAGTTCAAAACTACCAGCTGTTCCTGGGAGAAAGATGAACTTTTCTGCTCCCGTAAAGATTTACAGTCTCAGAATCCCTATATAGGGTCACTGTGAGTCAGAATCTGTCAAGGACCGGCCTTGACAGGGGAGTTTGGGTCACGAAGTTGGGAGATCTGGCGGTGACAGCGATAGATAAAGAATACACACCAAGACACAACAAGAGAGACACATAGACACCACGGAACTAGAGTGGATGCATAACTGGCCTCAGACAGATCCTGCATTGTAAACATTTTGGCTATGCATGCCCTTTGCACACCTTGCCAACTGCAATGCCTGCCTGTACTGCAAGCCACGACGCATGCGGGCTTTGGTCTGCGCCCCAGTTTTATTTCAGGGAGGAGCTTTACAGAAAGGAAGGCGGGGTTTATTAAGATGGGGTACAGAAGTGAAATGTGATTAATCGTTCAACACAGGACACAATGATTTACAGGAATCAAATTCTAGAATATACATCACAAATTGTCTTGATAATCTAACATCCTTAATTTTCCAGAAATTCAAGCAAATTATTATATGGTACTTTTCAGGTTCGAATCCTAGGGCAGCAACTCGGTTTCTCCAGGGTAATTAACATACCTATAGGACCTAATCTCGAATGGAAACAGGTGAAAAGGATTGAAAGGAGTCCCGCTGTGTTGGCTGTCTGGCCGAGATTTGCAAGAGAAAGCAAGATGCCTAGCTTAGTGGTTTTGCACCTGGGGGCTATCCGAGAAGGCAGACACCTATTATTCTTAGGACAAAACCTCGGACTTCCCCAATCCACTTAGGGTGAATTCCTTGGGGGAAACTTGTTTTTGGAGCTTTTTACAGTCTTGGCTTTAGGAGCAGTTTAATATTTGTCCATGGGTATCAAGGGCTCATGTATTAAGTTAACATCAAACATAACTGAATAATTTGATAAAGAACAGTTTGGACGAGCTTGCCCAGTGGCCAGAGTTTGTTCCTCAGAGAGATTTGTTCCCAGAACACTGCCAATACAGTGGAGACATTGAGAGAGGCACATTAAGAAACCATTTTCTCAGAAGTTACAATTACAGGGGTTCGAAGCATAGCAAGAATTAATAGGACTAAAGATAATTATACAGAGCTAGCCCCACAGTGAGTTCGTAAAAGCCAATGAACCCGGGACATCCGGAGGTTACTTCCTTGAGCCCACAGGGTCTCTGGCAAGCAAGTCTGAGTGCAGCCACGTGCTGGATTTTCGTCCATGACACTGGTCCTCAACACCCCAATACCTGCAGTCTGCAACAAGAATCTACTCCTCGGCACATCACAATGACGACAATGGGCAAAAGAGTGAATGGAGCAGGAAACATCAAAAGAAGATGAAGTCACTTTTTGGTACAGAATCACTGTACCAAAAATTTTGGTTGATGTTCAAGAGATGCCATGTGACCAAGACCCAATGGTACTTAAGGAAGAAGTCCACGTTGCACTGAATGCATTGACGAAAAACAAGGTTGCAGGAATTGATGAAACACAAATTGAAATCTTCCAACAAACTGATGCAGCATTGAAGGTGTTCACCACACTATGCCAAAATATTGGAACACAGCTACCTGGCCAACCAATTGGAAAAGATCCATATATGTGCCCATTCTAAAGAAAAGTGAAGTGACTTGATGGAATGCAGAAATTATCAAGCAATATTGTTAATATCACATGCTAGTAAAATTTTGCAGATGGTTACAAAAAAAGTTGCCAGCTGTCAGAAATTCGTGACAGAGTCAGTAAAGGACATGAAACAAGGGCAATCATTGCTGATATCAAATGGATCTTGGGTAAAGTCAGAGAATACCAGAAGGATGTTTACTTGTTCTTTATTGACTACAGCATTCAGCTCTGTGGATCATAACAAACTATAGATAACATTCGGAAGAATGGGCATTCTTCTAGGAGATTTAGGAGGACATAGACATGGTAAATAGACCAAGAGGCAGGAATTAAAAAGAAAAAGGAGATATTAAATGATTTAAAATCAGGAAAGGTGTGCATCAGGGTTCTATCATTTCACTATATTTATATGCCATCTTTATGCTGAGCATATAACTTGAGAATTTGTGTTATGTGATGAAGAACAGGCACCAGGATTAGAGGAAGACTCTTAAACAACCAGTCATATGCAGATGATACAATCTTGCTTGCTAGAAGCAAAGAGAAGTTAAAATACTTACTGATGAAGATCACAAACTACAGTCTTCATTATGGATTGCACCTTAATGTAAAGAAAACAAAAACCCTCACAATGGAATATTACACAAAGCATTCTAACTCATAAAGTGTGGGAGAAATAATCCTGGTACACTCTTTTGTTGAGTTTTAAGTTGCTAATTTAAGTAATATTTTAGATTGAAAACTCAGGCCTTTCAGCAAGGTGGTGACTTTACCAACATCATTCTAAGTAAAGATAGTGATTAATTTATATTTTAATGCAAAGAATAAGAAATTGTAACATATCTGGTTATTTCTTTTAGAGATTCAAAGCCAATTAAGTAGTTCTTGATTTTATAATTCCGTGAGTTTTAATAGCAGTATAAATATTTAAATATGTGAACCTGTTCACCTGCTCAGCATGCATGTTACCCTTTCTGCCATAAGAATCTTAATTTTCCAAATAATTTACACATTTATTCTTGCCATGAAGAACCTGTACACAGATCAAGAGGCAATTGTTCGAATATGAGGATTTTAAATGCTTTAAAATCAGGAAAGATGTGTGCCAGGGTGGTATCCTTTCACCATACTTATTCAACCTGTATGCTGAGCAAATAATTCAAGAAGCTAGAATATATGAAGAAGAATGTGACATCAGGATTGGAGGAAGGCTCATTAAAAACCTGTGATATGCAGATGATACATTCTTCCTTGCTGGAAGCAAAGAGGAGTCAAAATACTTATTGATGAAGATCAAAAATTACAGATTTCAGTATGGATTGCACCTTAATATAAAGAAAACAAAATATTCTCACAATTGGATCAATAAATAATGTCATAATAAATGGAGAAAAGACTGAAGTTGTCAAAGTCTTTATTTTTCTTGGATCCACAATCAACAATCGTGGAAGGGGCAGTTAAGAAATCAAATGGCATATTGCATTAGGCAAATCTTCTGAAAAGGCCTTTAAAAAGTATTAAAGAGGAAAGATATTGCTTTGAGTATTAAGGTGTGCCTGATCTAAGACATGGTATTTTCCATAGCCTCATATGCATGTGAAAGTTAAGCTATGAATAAAGAAGACCAAAGAAGAATTGATGCATTTTAATTAGGTGTTGGTGAATAAATGAACTGCCAGAAGAACAAACAAATCTGTCTTAGACGAAGTAGAGCTAGACGCTCCTGACAAGCAAGGATGGATGGTGAGACTTCATCTCTAGTTCTTTGAACATGTTCTTAAGAGGGGTCATTCTCTGGCGAAAGGTACCATGCTTAAAAAAGTGAAGAGTAAGCAAAAAAGAGAAAGACCCTCAAGGAGATGGATCAACAAAGTGGAAAAAACAATGTGCTCAAACATAGTAGCAATTTATGTTGATGGCACAGGGCAGGGCAGTGTTTTGTTCTGTTGTGCGGAGGGTCACTATGAGTCAGAAAGACCTCAATGGTATTTAGCAATAACAAGAATGGCGTATCTTTTATATAATAAAAATGATAAATATACTAGTGTTACTTGAACCGAACAATTTCATAATCTGGTCAAATAAAAGTTTGCAGTGCTCGTTAACTACTAATGTATTTATTTTTCATCTCCATTCTGCCATCTAACTTTTAGCTACTTTGAAGCCATTATCTAAAATTTCCAACATACTCTAAAGTAATTAGATCTTCCATACAAAATCAGTTCATAATATTTTCTATTTAGAAAGATGACTTCAAAATAAAATATTGTTTATTATAAGAGGAAAATTACAAATATATCTACATAACATTTAAAAAATAATGTACTGGAAAAGGACAAATATATTTAAAAAGAAATCACTAAATCTGACAAATTATTTAAGCCAAGTATGTTGTTGTTAGGTGCTGCCAAGTAAGTCTTGACCATAGCAACACTCTATAGGGTTTCCAAGGAGCAGTTGATAGGTTTGAACTGCTGACTTTATGGTTTCCAGTCCAGTACTGATCCTACAGCATCACACCAGGATTAAGTATAACATATGGTTTAAAATTCTACTGTATAAAGAATTCTCCATACATGAATAGGAAAAATGAAAATATTCCAATAAAGACAGATGAAAAAGACCATATTACAATAAAAATAGAAAAAATCACATTAAGATACTAAAATTACAAATATAACATAACACATTAATGTAAAATACTAAAATTATAAATGTATGAGGAGGCTTCAAAAAGTTCATGTAAAAATGAATCAAAAGATAATTTAATTTTTCCATGAACTTTTTGATACCTCCTTATATTAAACTATCCCAAATTACCAAAAGAATCTTACCATATGGAAAATCTGAATTTCCATTTACGTAAAAACTTTAGCTGAATATCTTCAATAATTTTGGGATCCTTTTTCCTTCTATTGGATATAATCAAATGTTTATATTATGTATAGAAGAAAGCATGTTGGCCAACAAAACCCAGGTATATTTTCATTATAAATATAAATACATTCAGATTAAAACTATAATCAGTAATATTTTTGCCTATCAATCTATATGTATTTGATTTTGTCAGTATAAGGACTTTGCAGGCCCAACTTCCACTTGTGCTGTCTTCCTTGATGGGATAAAGACACACCTGGGAATTTGCGGTATAGTTGTGAGGTGGGATTATTAGAAAACTCCTAGGAATCTTTAAGAAAAAGAAAATATATTGTACACTTAAAAATGATTTTTTAAAGAGTTTTCTGGATTTTTCTTCTAGGGTGGTGTTTGCCATAATATTTTTCTTCTAATGACTTCTACATGTATATTGAATAAAGGACAAACTCTACATTGTTACTCTAAATCTTGGTAAGGTATAAAACTAACCAAACCAAACCCACTGTCCTCAAGTAGATTCCTACTCACACTGACTCAATAGGACCAAGTTGGACTTGGCTGCTAATTCAAGACCAGGAGTTCAAACCCACCAGTCAAAGAAAGGTGATCCTGTCTTCTCTCATAAAGATTTACAGTATATAGTATAAATAGCATCAATTAAGTACAATCTGGTTAAGTATTACCCTTATAAATAGCAATTCTCAAAATCTGAGTTTGACTTTTATGCATGGTATGATGCTGTTGTCATTGATGTTAGCTGTTGTCAAATCATTTCCTACTCATAGCAACGCAATGCACAGCAGAACAAAACATTGTCTAGTCCTAAGTCATGTTTGAATCCGTTACTGCAGCCACTGTGTCAATCCATCTTATTTGGAGTCTTTTTCTTTTTCATCAACCCTCCTCTTCACCAAATGTCTTTCTCTGGGAATTGATCCCTTCTGATAGTTTCCAAAGTGTGATGGATGAAGTCTCACCACCATGGCTTCTAAGGAGCATTCTGACTGTACTTCTTCCAATAAAGATTTGTTTGTTCTTCTGGCAATCCATGTTACCATCCAGTTTTCTAGGGTCTTTCTTATTCATTGCCCAACTTTTGCATGCTTTTGACATGATTGAAAATGTCATAGTTTGGGTCAGGCACACCTTATTTCTCAAATGGATATCTTTGCTCTTCAGCACTATACAGAATTCTTGTGCATCAGATTTGCCTAATGCAATCCATCCTTGAATTTCTTGGCTGTTGCTTCCATGAGTGTTGATTATGATCAAAGCAAAATGCAACCTTTGGCAACTCTAGTCTTTTCTCCATTTATCATGACATTATTTATTGATCTAATTATGATATTTTTTTGTTTTCTTTACATTAAGGTGTAATCCATACTGAAGTCTGTAATCAATCTTCATCAGCAAGTATTTTAACTTCTCTTTGCTTCCAGCAAGCACGGTTGCATCATCTTCATATCACAGGTTGTTAATGAGGCTTCTTCCAATACTGATGCCACATTCTTCTCCACATACTCCTGTCGAGGTCCTATGTCGGGTTCCAGTCTTGACAAGGAAGTGTGGGTG
>NW_006408581.1:7789562-7793276 GCF_000296735.1 Chrysochloris asiatica | reverse complement strand
GGGGTTGGATTTTTGTCCATGTCACAAGGCCACTGATCAACCCAGGGTCTGCGTATGCTGTCCCCAGCATACTCCAACTTCTCAGATTATTTGTCCAGCAAACAGATTGAATAACTATGCATTCAATTAGATGTTGGTGAATAAATGAACTGCCAGAAGAACAAACAAATCTGTCTTGGAAGAAGCAGAGCCAGATGCTCCTGACAAGGATACAACCCTGGCACACACCTTTCCTGATTTCAAAACATTCAGTATCCCCTTATTCTAACAACTACCTCTTGGTCTGTGTACAGGTTCTTCATGTCAAGGTTGTTGTTTTTGTTAAGGACCATGGAATCTGTTCTGACTCATTGTGACCCAGTACAGGGTTTAGATCGAGGCTGTAGATCATTATGGGAGCAGAAAGTCTTATCTTTCTCCCACGGAACAGCTGGTAGTTTTGAACTGCCGACCTTGAGGCTAGCAGTCCAATTTATAGCCACTATGCTACCAGATCTCCATCATGTCAAGGTGGTGTACATTAAATTAAGGTAATTCATAATGACAAAGATTATAAGTGGACACCTAAACAAGAGAAGCAAACAGAGCAGACTAGGAAGATAGCAGATGTCTCTTAGAAATTCTAAGGATTTATCCATAATCCTATAGAAGACACATACTGATATTCCCTGAAAGTACTGGATGATTCACTGTCAAAATTACAAATGCCTAAGTAGTATACTGTATTAATTATATTGTTAATAAATTCCTACCACGTGGTTTTGGCTAAACATTAAACAACTTTATTTTCATACAGCTCTGGAGATCAAAGGTGATGTCCTGAGGCAAAAAATCAAGAGAACAAGAGGGCTAAAGTTTTTTCTGGAGGATCTAGATGGGAATTAATTTTATTACCTTTTCCAGCTTCTAGTTGCTGCTGCTTTTCTTGAACCCTTGCTCCTTTCCATCTTGAATGCAAGGTATAATAGGCTGAGTCTTTTTTGTGATGCTATTTCTAGGTTTCTGAGTCCCTTGCCTTTATCCTTCCCACTTAAGGATCCATATAATTACATTGGGTTTACTCAAGTAATCCAGTATCTTCTCCTTATTTTAAGGTCCATTGATTAGCATATTTCATTTGCAATGTCAACTACCGTTTGTCCTTATATTAAGAAACACTGATAGTTTATAGGGATTAGTATTTACACATATTTAAGGACAATTGTTCTGTTACCACTTTCAAGTTACATGTTATTTGATCCAAACTTTATATACTAGAAAAAATGAAGTTCTTCAGGGTTATTTTCAAAATCCTGATTGGACTTTAGCTAATAGCAGTGCTTTGCTTTTTCTTAATCTTCATTAACTAGTTTTGTCTTAATGGTGGACCTTTGGTAGGTTTTTAGAAATAAGGTCTAGAAGAAGCAAGTGGAATCTGGCAATTCTGACCTATAGCTACCCTATAGGACAGAGTCGATGTCCCCATTGACTAAGCTGTAAGGTTTAGAGGAGTGCATTGTCACTTATTTTCTCTGGAAGAGCTAGTGAATGGGTTCCAAAGGCTAAGTTATCATTTAGCAGCCAAGCACTTAACCACTGTGGCACCAAGTGTCCTAAAAATACCATGACAGGACTTACTCATATCAGATCATGTTACATATTTCATTACTAAGTGTAAGTCCTGGGACCTTGCTCAGATATATATAATTACTAAATACAGACATTAAAACATGTTATTAACAAACAGAAAAAAATATGTTAACTAAAACCAAAATTTGTTGTTTTTGTTAGTTGTGGTTAAGTTGATTTAAATTCATGGTGACTCCCCATCTCTCAAAAAAACTTATAAAGTATTGTTGTTTATTTGCACCAGAGATAAAAGAAATTCCTTAAACAGAATCAATGTGCAAACTACTTGGAAAATTGAGATGCTTATGGTAGAAATGGTAGCCTTCATGCTGAGCAGGTGAACAGGTTCACATATTTAAATATTTATACTGCTGTTAAAACTCATAGAATCATAAAATCAAGTTCTACTTAACTGGCTTTGAATCTCTAAAAAAAAATCATCAGATATGTTACAATGTCTTGTTCTTTGCATTAAAATATAAATTAATTACTATCTTTACTTACAATGATGGTAAAGTCACTACCCTGTGTGAAGGCTTGTGCATTTCATCTAATATAGTACTTAAATTAACAATTTAAAACCAACAAAAGAGTGCACCAGGATTATTCCTCCAACCCTTTATGTGCTAGGGTGCTTTGTGTGATATTTGATTGCTAAACAGCAGATCAAGTCATCTCTATTTATTAAAAATGAATGAAGAAGATGAAAAAGATCTCTTCAATAACTGTGTTTTGGGAAATGGATACTTTTTGCACTTGTAGCAATAAAATGTGATATAAAATACTTAAAATAAATCAAAGAACAAGTAAAAGCTTTGAACCATTTTAGTTTTTACAAAATTCTGAACTGCAGGTTCCCAATGGTTTCAGTATTATTATTTATTTAATTCTTCATTATTAACAGCTATAAACTCAAATTAATATAAATTACCACCAAAATTAAGTTAACCTTTTTATTATGTGATTTCTGTTTTGGAAAAATTATGTCTTGTAATTATATGCATGAAAACAAATAAGGATAAGTTACAATGGGCCATACTTAGTGAAAAAATCTCGGTGTGCAGTGCTTGGGTTGACTTGCATCATCCAAACACACTTTCAACATTTTAATAATTGATTTTAGAACAACAAAAGCTAAGCAGAATCAAGGAAAGCCAAAAATTCAATGTAAAAAATAATTGAGAAATGTGCATTTTTGTCATTCAGTGTGTCTCTGTGATATCCCACCCCATATGTGTGAAATAGCAGGATCAGCACTGGACTGTGAACCACAGGTCGGCAGGTCAGACCCACCAGTTGTTCCTCAGAAACACTGTACAAAGTCAGTATGAGTCAGAACAGAGTTGAAGGCACTTAACAACAACAATGACATAATGCAAATTTAGGGGTCTTGGTGTGGCACTGTGGGATAACGCACTGGACCACAAGGTCAGTTTGAACTGCAAGGTCTGCAAGTCAAATCCAGCAGCAGCTCCTCAGAAACCCCATAAAGGGTCACTATGGGTCGGAACTCACTCAATGACACTTTACAACAACAAATGGGTCAAAACTGACTCAAGGGCACTTAAAACCAACATAATACAAACTCTATTTATTCTCTATGATGGACCTTATGTGAAAGGAGGTTTAGGAAAACTTAAAAGCAAGCAAAATAGTGAATGTCAAAATTGGTATTTATTTCATTCTGCTTAAATAATTGGAGTCATGGTGTGGCACTATTGGATAAACACTGACTGCTAACCACAAGACCTATAGGTCAAGCTTACCAGCTGCTCCTTGGAAACCTTATACAGGGTCACTATGAGTCTAAAACCACTCTATGGCACTTGTTGCTGTTTTACTACTGTCGAATTGGTTCCGACCCATAGTGATCCTGTATAGGATTTCTGAAGAGCAGCTGGTGAGCTTGAACAGCCGACCTTGCAGTTCAAATGGCTTTGCAGTTTGCCAGCCCACTCTACAGCATTTAACAACACTTAAATAATTAAGGAGCCCTGGTGACAACAATAGCTAATCACTGGGGAATGAGTAAGAATTGAGCTGCTAACTGAAAAGTCAATGGTTTGAACCCACTCTTGGGAGAATGATGTGGCAGTCTTTTTTTTT
>NW_006408581.1:7782927-7786992 GCF_000296735.1 Chrysochloris asiatica | reverse complement strand
TCAAGAAATCAAAGGATGTATTGCATGAGGCAAATCTGCTGCACAAGACCTTTTGAAAGTGTTGAAGAGCAAAGATGTCAGCTTGAGGACTAAGGTGCACCTGCCCCAAGCCATGGAATTTTCAATAACCTCATATTCATGTGAAAGCTGGACAGTGAATAAGGAATACTGTAGAAGAATTGATGCTTTTGAGTTATGGTGTTGGAGGAGAATATTGAAAGTTCCATTTTGGATGAAGTACAGCAAGAGTGCTACTTGAAGGCCAGGATAGCCAAACTTCATCTCTCATACTTCAGACATATTGTCAGGAGGGACCAGGCACTATAAAAGGATATCATGTTTAGTAAGGTGGAGGGTCAGAGAAAAAGAGGAAGACCTCGAAAGAGATGGATTGGCCAAGTGGCAGCATCGATGGACTCCAGCATGGCAAAACAGTGAGGTTGGCCCATGATCATGCACTCTTGTGTTCTGCTATGCATAAAGGTCGCTGTGAGTTGCTACTGACTTGGTGGCACCTAACAACAACAATTTGAACACCAAGATTAGCAGTTCAAATTCACCAGTTGCTCCTCTGAAAGTCTATAAAGGAGTTGCTGTGAGTCGAGACTAACTTGATGTCTTCTAAAAAGAAGTTCTTTTTAGAAACAAGTAATAAAGAGACATCAAGATACGAATAAATCCTGTAAATCCATTTAGCACAAAAAAATTATAAATTAGAATTAAATTTGGACCACATACATGAAAAGCTAAATTTGTAACTAATGCAAAAGTGCTATTTGTCTATCTATTTTCTACTGAAGGCAGAGTTAGTAAAGATTCACACAGTAGTTAGTCTACATTGTGGTACAAGGCATGCACTCAATGGGTGTTCAATAAGTACTGATTCTTGCTGCTGTTTCTATACTCGGAGGCACCTTCAGAACATTGCATAATCAGTTAAAAAGAGTACAGATTTCATTAGTGGGGTTTTATGTTTTTACTGTCTCTTTTTAATCTCAAGGTAAGGATAGCAAGGAATAGACAAAGCAGATGCCAACTGACCCAGTGTTGCTGGAAGAGTACGATCAGTACAGCATGTTCAAAAGTTTGGAGCCTTTCTCCAGCAGATAACCCTTCCCTGGCCAACTTTGTTTAAAATGATCCTAACCTATTTCCAAGCGACATAAGCAAATTCCATTTCTTTTCTTTTTTAATACACCGGAGGATTAAAAATTAAAACAAAAAAAGAAAGAACAAGACAATAAATTTAATTTAAAAGAGGGAAAAAAAGAAGGAAGGAAGAGAAATAGTGAAGAAGAGAGGAATGGAACAAGGGAGGGAGGAAAGGAAAGAGGAGAAAAGGACGGCAACATTCCTTTGAAATGTCAGTCCTGCTGTGGCACTGTAGGATATGCACTGGATTGCTAACCAGCGATCAAAGCCATTAGCCACCTAATATATATCAGCATCACGCTAATTTACATAAATATTGGAACCCTTATACAGGAACACACTCAACAGCACTTAACAGTAACAACAACAATTGGACTTTGGAGTCCTGGTATGGCACCGTAGGATAAGCACTGAACAGATAACTACAAGGTCGGCAGTTCACACTAACCGGTTGTTCCTTTGTAACTCTATACAGGGTTGCTATTAGTCAAACTGACTTGATGGCACCTGACAATAATAACCAACTGGACCCTGATCAGGGCAAAATGCCTCTGATTTGACTAGCAGATAGCTTCTATCTCTTGCTCCCTGCACTAAATGCCAGCAGTACCACGAATCTGCTGGTCAAGATGGGTAAAACGAAACAAAACACAAAACAAGCATGTCATGGTTTCCAAGTAGTCCCACATTATTGTTACTTCCTAGCTTAAGAACCACTGCAAGACTTCGTATATCATGAAGTTCTTATTGAATTAAAAACACACCAGGACATAATGGCATACTACACCAATGCTTCTCAACCTTGAGTACAATTTAGAATCATCTGAGGTCCTTTAAAATTGTCATTGCTGAGGCCACAGACAAGCTCAATTATATCAGACTCTCACAGAGAGGGGAGGTGCAGGCACTTGACTTTTCAAGTTCTTTCTCTCTCCATCCTTTAAAATTGTTGTGATCTTAGTAATAGAGTCAAAAGTGTATCACACCCCCCCACACACACACACACACACACCTCAGCTAGGACCTGGGACTAGGATTTTAACAGCTATACCATTCAATCATATCCTAGTACATATCAGAATCATGCTAATTTACATACATGCAATCTCAATCCCAAAAGCAACTATGCAAAACACAAAGTACATGTATTTTTAATTTTTAGACTATATTGAAAAATTATTTTATACTCAGGAAAATGAAATAAATAATTGATACAGTGAACATCATATAAGTAAAAGGTTCCAAATACAAACCTGATTCTGCCTCTATCTTCCTCTTTTAGAAAATACACACAAAATACACACACACACACACACACACACACACACACACACGTCTGTGCCAGGGAGTCAGATTCATGTCTTGTGGTAGAAGTAGATCGTCTGATCTTACTTCTGAGACAGTTCTGAGTGGATAAAGCCATCAACCTTTTTGTTAGTAGCCTAGTGCTTAACCACTTGTGGCACCCAAATGTTATGCCATAGCAAAGCAATGTTGAAGGAGAGCAGTTCTGTGGGATAGACTTCAGCAGGAGCTATATAAGTAAGTTGCCACCCTGGAAAGACTACTTTCAATTCTATATCTAAATCACCAAAACTTACATGCAAACTTCTTTTACACAGTTAAATTTAAGCTTATCATGGCCTTGAAGTAGATAAAACATAATAATAAAAAAGAGTGGGTATGAAATCATTCAATTTTATAAAGACAAAAATTAGGGGTGGGAGTGGAAAGGAAATATGAGCAGAGTTGTTGTGTGCCATGGGTTTTGTTTTGACTCATAGAAATCCCATGTGACTGAGTAGACCTGCCCCCTAGGGTTTTATAGGCTGCTCTGGTAGCATAGTGGGTACAAATCGGGCTGCGAACCTTAAGGTCAGAAGTTCGAAACTACCAGCCGCTCCATGGAAGAAGATACGGCTTTCTGCTCCCGTAAAGATTTATAGCTTAGGAAACTCTGTACAGGGTCGCTATGGGTCAGACCCGACTCGACGGCACTTAACAACAACAATCTTCATAGGTGTGGTGCTGTGGGCTAATGCATCAGACTGCAAAGTCGTTTGAACTGCAAAGACAGTGGTTCAAGCTCAGCAGCTGCTCCTTGGAAACCCTATACAGGGTCATTATGGGTCGGATTCGTCGGACTCAACTTGACGGCACTTAACAACAACAACAATCTTCATAGGAGCCGATTAGTATATCTTTTCTCCTCAGGAGTGGCCGATAGGTTCAATTAGCAGCTGAGACATAAATCATTGCACCACCAAGGCTCCTTATGAGGAAAGCAGCACAGTTTAATTTTATTTTTTTAGTACTTTCTATTTAGATTCAGGTTTTAAAAATATGTATCCTAACTCAAACCTGAAGATAATTCCTTAGTACATAAGTTTCTAATTGTCTTATTCCAACATGAAGAAGTTGCACATACCAAGGAATTTCAAAAAGTTGGTGGAAAATGGAATTAAAAAATAGAATCTTTCCACAAACTTTTTGAAGCCTCTTCATACTATATAAATACAATGACTACAGTTGACAAAATACAAGATGAGTTATTAAGGTAATACTTCACCAAGAATATAGTCTCAGAGAAAAATAATTCTCAATGCTAAAGACACATAATTTATTGTCATCTGCATATTGAAGCAAAAGGGGAAATGATGCACATACAGGGTGAAAAAAGACTTGTAGTATTCACCCAAATAAAAGAAAGTGAAAAATCATCACAAACAATTCATTATGTCACTGTACATACTGCTTCATAATCCACAATGTTCACTGCTTCTTTGTTAATTAAAATAGAAAACTAAACACAATGTTTCATTATTAAAATAATGTTGTTGTTGTTGTTGTTGAGTGCCATCGAGTCGGGTCCGACCCATAGCGACCCTGTACAGGGTTTCCGAGGGTGTAAAT
>NW_006408581.1:7779096-7782701 GCF_000296735.1 Chrysochloris asiatica | reverse complement strand
AAAATTATTTGAATTTGAAAGTAAAATAAATGAAATGAATGATGGGCTTTATTTACATTATAAAAGCAAATATTTATTCAGTATTTTTTATATATATGTGTAAGCAATTGACAGGATTAAGATTGCAAATTTCAATTTATACACATGTTTTGCATAAATTAAAATATTCTCAAATATTGTAAAGTAACCTATTCAAGTTTCCACAAGAAAGTAGTTGGGAAAATAAATGGCCTAAAAACATCAGCTACAGGGTTGGTAATCAAATCTGCAATATCTTGTCTTGAAATGGACTCATGGGCCTGCATACTAAATACCTGGCATTATTTTTCCTACTCCCAAAGAGAATATGACTTTCCGGTGCACAACATTCAAATTGTAGTTTGTATCCAATGCTCTCAGCCTCTCAAATTGTTTAAGACTTTAAAATTTAATCAAGGGATTTCTTAATGGAAGCCAGGAAGAGCAACATCAGAAATACATTTGACAAAAGGGTAACAAATTTCTACTTAATTATTTACAATGGCCGTATACTGCTACACTGAGACAGAAAAGTAGTCAGTCTCCTACACATCAAACTCAGCCGTCTGAAAGAACAAGGGCATCAATTCGTCCTCACACCATGCAAACAGTTTTCAAGATTGCATCTTGTTGATTTTGATGAAATTCTGAGCCTAGAATCTGAAGCTTCCTGCTGGTAATTTATGGCCATGGGTCACTCTCAATTGAATGTTTTCAGCATACTGAGAGCATGCTTGTCATTTGCATACATCTTATTTTGACACCTAAAATGAAAATTTACTAAAAACCCTGACTTTTTTTTCCTTCTTTCTCCTCTGTTTTTCTCCCTTCCCATCCCTGTGCTTCCTGCCCTCCTATTCTCCTGTGCTACATCTTCTGTCTCTCTATTCCATTTTTCTCCCATCTCCCTATTTCTATCACTCTTTCTGCAATAAAACAGGCACATTTTCCACTGAGCCCAGCATTATAACAAACATCAATGTGAAACTATAGATTAAAGCAATTAACCTACTAAGTTTGGGTCAGAATCTTTCTCTATTTTTGCCATGTACTGAGAAAAGTGTTATAGTATAATCAAACTTCTCAGTAGTTTATATTTGTATGAAGAATTATTATCTTTCTGTTTTGGATTAATGACTTGCTGTTGGTTCCCCCCATAAAACTGCCCAAGTTTTCTGTTACTAAGAAACAGCTACATTTTCAAGCCTTGATGTCCTTGAAATTTTTAATATTAATACATTTATTAGCTTTGACATTTAACTCTGGGGTTATAATATGCAATAGTTTTGTTTTATTTTTTTGAGAATTTTTTAACCCTGCATTGGAGTAACTGGAAGTTTCTTCAAGGAATGTCATAATAAATAAATTAATAAATCTTAGAAAAAAACTTTTGTTTTATGAAAAGGTGGTGTCACTTCTCTTTGACAACTGAAAGACACACTGAATAATAAAATATATACATTTGTGTATTGTAGACTTTATTTTGATAAGTTGTTGAAAACATAAGTTTCTAGGAACTTATTTAAAACCAAATGCATAACAACCCTGACTTTTTTCAAAGTATCTATTTCTCAGAGCACAAAGGGGTTTCAAAAGTTCATGGAAAAAATTTAATTATCATTCATCCCATTTCCATGAATTTTTGAAGACCTCTCACATGTAGAGATGAAACTGAAAAATCTTTTATCACATTAAATGCAAAATTATTACATTAATTGAACTAATCCATTGAGGTGTATATATAACCATGCAATTCTCTTGTTGTCAGAAAGATATATCCTTCATAAGAAAAAATTTTAATTGTAAAATCATTGGATCTTAGAATTAAAGGAAACTTATGAATCATGATATCCCATCTATTAGGAATCACTTTTACCATATTCTACACAGCAATCACTCATTCATTGCTAATCTAAATCTGAAAAGAAAATGCAGATTCAAAATTCATCTCATTTTTAAATTATTCACTATATACCTTAAAGTATTTAAAACAATAGCTAATAATTTTTTGGGAGCGAGGTGGCTCTGTAGGGTAAGCACTGAACTTTGAACCAAAAGATTGGTGGTCTAAGTCCACCAGCTGCTCTGCTGGAGAAATATGAGGTTTTCTTCTTCTGCAAAGATTCACAGCCTCAGAAATCCTATACAGGGTTGCTATGAGTGGGAACAGATTCCACAGAACTTAACAACTAAGTATTTTCATATGTCTCTTATTAAAGAAAAAGTAAAAAATAATTCTTTGGAAGTGCTCAATGTTTTGATTACACTTTAAGTACTTATGAACTAGAAATCTCATATTTTCCACAATTAAATTTGATTTATTTAAAAATAGGTATTTGTCTATTATAAACTTTTATACTAGCTTCATCATCTTCTGTGAAAAACAAGTTTTACAATTGTTAATCTCATTTTTTAATTAATTTAACGTGGTCAGAATTTTAAGAATAATTTTGTATTTCTTTTCTACAACATCAGCTATAACTTGGAGAAATTTTTACTACAAAAGATAACTGATTTAAAGTAACTGAGAAAATTTCACACCTAAGATATCATCACACATAAGATAATATTCTATCTATTACCATGAGAATTGTTAAGTAATTCTGTTCTATCAAGGAACCCTCAGTAAATTCCAAAAGACTGAGTGGTAGTTTTAGATGTAAAGAAGATGGCTTTACACCTAAATTGTAGTGAGCAAAGCAGTATTTGATTGTCAAAACTGTAGGGTTTAAGGTGGGGGGGGGGAAGCTGATACAAAAAATGCAGAAATGCTATGGAAAATTGTTTCCCAATATTGATATGTGAGATTGGTTGCATTCTACTTTGACTTTGGAATTTCAAAACTCAAACTACAACTGTCAAATCCATTACGATGATCAAAATGAAATAAAATATTTGACATGTCATTGTCACCAAGGATTGTGAAAACTTTATATTGAATTTATTAGAAACTTTGTTAACCTGATATGTATCATTGAGTTCCTGGTGTGGGGCTATAGGGTAAGCACAAGGTCAATGGTTCAAACTCCCCATCTGCTCCTCAGAAACCTTAAATGCATTGTACTGCTACATCGCTTTGAACCACAGGTCGGCAGTTCAAGTTCACCAGCTGCTCCTCAGAAACCCTATACAGGGTCACTATGGATTGCAACTGTCTCGATGGCATTTACCACCAACAATGAGTCAGAACCAACTCACTAGCACTTAGCAAAAACAATAACAAAGGACTAATAGATACATGAATATGCACACACAGAACAGAGAAGGAGAGAAATAGAGACATGTATTTTCATTTTATTTGGCTTCATTTGTTTGCATTCTAGGGTAAGGTGCATTCCCATGCACTGATGTTTTACTGGCTTAAGCAAATCTTCCATATTTGCCCTAATCTTTGGAGTTTCTTTAACCAATTATTCTTGACCTCACAGCTCTCAGTTTCTTTCTTTCTTTTTTTTTTCTAATGTTTTATTATGAATTATGTGATAGTTTATATGGAAGAACATTAGCTTTACATTCATTCTGTCCTATATCGTTTCATTGCTATGGTTACAATCCTCTCTATGCATCATCAACCAACCAAAGCGTAT
>NW_006408581.1:7746636-7778441 GCF_000296735.1 Chrysochloris asiatica | reverse complement strand
ACTCTCCACTCTAGTCCTCTGTGGCTATGTCACTGACTCTGGGCCCAAGAGTCCCCAGGTCTTGCCACACTGCTGGCTGACCAGGTCTTCACCTGGGGTTAACAAGAATCTATTGAACATTGTAGGGCTTAGGTTGCATCTTCATTGCAATTTTTCCATCACTTCCCCTTATCAGTGATGAACTTGGTCACCAATCAGAGCATATATTTCCATTGAGTCTTAGTCTTGGAAGGGGGTTTGCCCTGAGGGGACCCCACCACTTGACTTGATGTCTGTCCACTTGCCTGAATCTTCCCTGAATCTGTTTTGCCTGGTATTCGTGGTATTGCTGATGGTGAATCTCATGGCACCTCTACCCTAGCAGCCATCAAGCCCCACCTGTCCTCAGTTTCTTTTTCTTAAGGGTACTCCTCCCTCCCCCCAGAGGCTTTCTTAACCTTATAAAATTAAAATTCTAAACTTAATTTTTCTGAACTTGATCCAAAGTCTAGATAGAACAAAAGAGACAATTTGTATTAATTTGTGCATGTGAATTATTATTTCTTGAATATTGATTTCAGTGGTTAAACAATCATTACTGAAGCAAGTGGAAAGCTGCAAATGTTGCTATGATTCATTCTTCTGCATGTTTTATTTGTTTCCTTGTATATTTACTTGCTAAAAATGACATAGTTGGGAGTACAGCATATCTTTTCTCTCAAATTAGGATGTATTATTACAATGCACTTGAGACTTCATCTCTCATATTTAGGACATGCTGTCTGGAAGGACGAGGCCCTGGAGATGTCCTCATCATGCTGTAAAACTGAGGGTCAACAAAAAATAAGAAGGTGCTTTTTTGAGTTGGACTCAGATGGTGCAGCAACAATGTACTCAAACATAACCACTGTGAGGATGGTTCAGGACCGGGCAGTGTTGAATTCTGTTGTACATAGGGTCTCTATGAGATGGATTTGACTCAATGCTACCTAAATACAACAATAACACTCCTCACTTATGAACTCCCTTGTTATCGAATATTTCACATTTATGAAAATAGCAAAATGTCTATGTATGCAAATTAACAACATATATCTTTCAGTAACAAGCACTGAGATGTAAGGTGAGTGTAATGCCAGCTGTGATGGCTAAAGGTAGCTGTTAAGGTGGCTAGGTCATGATTCTCGTGCTTTCATAGTTAGCAATCATCATTGGCAGTTAGTGGTAATGAATTTTAACTCTTCTATCATTATGTAACTTGGCAGTTATGCAGTTGTCTTTCATTTTGTGATCTGATGTGGTTATCCTTCAGTTTTGCATAATGCAGATTTTCTCATAAAGACATGATATTTGGAACCTAACCCTCCTGATAAATGAAGAATTGGTGTATTCATTTTTATTCACCAGGCTGTCACAATGCCAGATTGGCTTTTAACACACAAAAAGAGAATGAGTTGAGATCTCCAGTATAATATCATTAATATAAAGAGAAAAGTATTTTAACTTTCCTTTAAGAAAAAAAGTTGTTCTAGTTCAAATGTAAATTTCCAAGTACATTTGTTATAGTGTTGGTAGTGTTGTTCAACACATCTGTTTTATAGACTACTCAATTATTAATCATTGGATTTTGAAATGAGTCTCTTGCAAAACTACATTAATATTTCATGAAACTGCTGAATTTCATAGTATCAAAACATATGTGTGGAAGCTTCTGTGGATCCCATTGGTAATCTTTTTTTTTTTTTTTTTTTAATGCTTCCTATGTTAAGAATTCTTTGTACTTTATATTAACCATCAGTAGAATAGAGAACATTGAGTTTAATTCTTCATGTGTACTGATGATGTTGTAAATTCTGTAATTTAGTAAACCATCACTCATGACTTCTTTGTAAATTATCAAGAATATGAAAATATTTTAATCTGCAAAAATGGCATTTGTACCATCATTCCAAATAATGCAAAATACATAGAACTTTAATTTTGATGTATACTCTTATCTACAGAGCTGAAGTTAAAGTGGTAAACAAATTTGGATTTTATGAGAATAGGTTCTAATGTTAAAACTATTTTCCACTAACAATTTATGGCTGTATCATAAATCTTAATTGTCTTGAGTATACTTCAGATGCCACTGTAAGGGCAGAAACATGAATATGCTTGTCAAAAATACGTTCTTCTGATAATGAACATCATAACAGTTGCAGCTATTAAATAAGCATGTGTATGAGTCAGAACCAACTTGGTGGCACACAACCACCACCACTATCATCTATCATAATTCTTTATCAATGATAAGGATGAAAAGGGATACATTTTGGTTGCAGAAAGATAAAGTATTTTAAAATCTTATCTTGGTTTTACTGAACAACTGTGGTTTGCTAGCACAGAAGACAATCGCATAAACGAAATATATAAAAAAAAATGAGTTTTTGCATTCAAAACTGTGTGTGTACATGTTTCATCAGTGTGTTATGTATATGTTGTTGTTGTTGTTATGTGCCGTGGAGTCAGTTCCGACTCATAGCGACCCTGAACAGGGTTTCCGAGGCTGTAAATCTTTACGGGAGCAGAAAGCCTCATTTTTCTCCTGTGGAACAGCTGGTAGTTTTGAACTGCTGACTTTGCAGTTCACAGCCTGATTCGTAACCACTACGTTACCAGAGCTCCCTGTGTATGTATATAGAAAGTATATATTTGTGTATATGTGTATGTATTTATGAGTGCATATATGTTTGTATATGAACAGGCATACTCACAATATTTGTCAAAGGCTATTTTGTGTTTATATGACTTATATGATGATTGAAATGAATTACTGTGGCATAAAAACATTAACAGACCAAAATGAGTTAATGTCAATCACATATTTTTTATCCCTGCAAAGTACTGTCAAGATTACCATAGTTGTCAAATAAAGCTCTCTTTCCATGATCTGAAAATGAGACAGATATAAGAAACAAAATATAGAAATGTAGACTTTAATATTACACTCCAATATAAGACTAAATATTATTATCAACTCAAACTTTTCACTCTTTCTCAACTATTTTAAATGTTTTATGAAGTTCAGAAACAGTTCCTTGTAATCCTTCAACGATACTGATTTCTTCAGTATTATGTTCAGTTTTTCAGCAGATATGTTAAGTTCCTTAGTCACTTTCCCTATAATTCCAAAACTACAACTACTTCCCCCATGAGTTGGGCTAAGTGCTTTTAAGCTCCACTGTAACTAAAAATGTTCTTGTTTCTGCTAGAGTCAATTGACTCATTGTAATTTTTCTTATATTCTCACAGTCTTCCATGTATTATCACACTGTAAAATTATAAAAGTAATTTCTCTCCTCTATTACTGTGCAGAAATAGTTTGAGGTCCCATTTTGGTTTGTCTCCAGAAGTATTAAACAGCCTCTGTATGTAGTTTAGTCATGGTGTCACTTAATTGATTTTTTTTTTTTTTTTTCTAAGACACTAATACGATCTGAAGAATTGATGCCTTTGAGTTGTGGTGTTGGAGGAGAATACTGAAAGTGCCATGGACTGCCAAAAGAACCAATAGATCTGTTTTGGAAGAAGTGCAGCCAGAGTGCTCCTTGGAGGCCATGATGGCTAAGCTTCGTCTTTCATACTTTGGACATATTGTCAGGAGGGAACAGTCGCTGGAGAAGGATGTCATCCTGGGTAAGATGGAGGGTCAGAGAAAAAGAGGAAGACTCCCCAGCGAGATGGATCGGCCAGGTGGCATCATTGATGGCGTCATGTGTGGCAGCAGTGGTGGGGTTGGCCCAGGATTGGACATTGTTTCCTTCTGCTGTGCATGGGGTTGCTATGAGTCGGTTCTGACTCGATGGCACCTGACAACAACAATATGATCTGACGATATTAGTCTCCCTAAAATTTTACAATGTTTCCATTGCAACATGATTTTAAGGCACTTTGTGATCAGGCACAAATCACTCTGGTCCTTCCTTTTCAGTTATTTCCCACTGCACTCAATGTCTTTGAAGTATATTGTGCCGTTCTCCATTTATGCATGATGTTTCCTCAGAGCAGTATGAGTCACACTGTTTGTTCTCTTATTTTGCAAGCTTCAACTCAGACATTGCTTCTATAAAATATCTCTCTGATACACCTGAGGCAAAGGGGAGATGGCCTCCATCAATTCAAATTTTTTAAGTTTACTTCACTTCTATCACGCTATTTTTGCATTTGCCAAACTACAATGTCAGTATTTGTTGAACTCTGTGGCTTTCTTATTATTTTCAAAGTCCCTTTAGGACAAGGTCCATCTTCACATTACCAGACTAGATATAGGTCTGACTCAGAGCTGGTTCTCAATTTACGTCTAATAAAAAAACAGAATGAAGTGAAACATAAATGTCACAATATTAATTATATGATATTGATAAAATATTAATTATATAAATAACTAATTGATACACTTATATGGAACTAGGAACACACAGTGGCACAATAAAGAACTTCATCACAATTTCCTAAAATGCTCACCAAAAATACAGATATATTGGCCCCAAATATGAAGAAATCATTATTTCTGTTCTTAGGGACTATGACTTCTATAGTTTTTACTAACTTCCTAGTTAATACATTTGAACACTGGTGTTTACAAATAAGTCCTTATAAAGTATTATAAGAAAAATGGATTATTTTTTATTTTGTGCTCTTTTTAAGAAAAAAGGCTGTTGGATTTGGTTAGATAATACGCTAGTTAACATGAAGCAGTCTCATCTTCATTTTCTTATTAAGAAATATTGAATGATGGAATTTTTAAATCCATGAATCCTAGCCATGGAAAAGTTTCCTCAAATGTTAATTAGTTGTGTCCAAGCATCTTAAGGTCGTACAGCTAACATTTTCTCCTGAAAAAGAGAATTGCTTAGCAGTTCCTATAGTAAATTTACTCAATTAAAATGCCATCTATTTCTAAATTACATTTCTGTTATAGTATTTATTGGAGAACAATCAAATGTTAATACAACATATGCCTTTCTCTTTTTAAAAATAATTATTTATGCTTAGTTTTACTAATATAAGTTTACAGTAAACATAAAATAAGTGATGAAGCTAAAATATTTCCAGAACCTGATGGTAAAATACAAAGTATTCCTCCAGCCATATTTACCAAAAACTTTATGTCTGATTCATGTTTCTAAAGGAGATTATTATACAAGTAATGAAATAGGTTAACATTAGCATGTAAAGTTTTCTTGGCTTCCTTAGAATTCTCTTTTTAGAAGCATCTATGCCTTGCAAAGACATTTATATTTATGCATGGACACACAAGAACACATGCATGCAAGCACACACACACATACAATTTCTTGACGTGTACTCCATATGGTCTCATTTTAAATATTTTTTCTTCCCAATTGTATAGACATTTACTATTGATTTGGCTTATCTAACTCATTTTCAGAAGTGAAATGAGTTTTCTGATTAACTTGACTCATTCCTAAGTGTGTCTGCTCGCATCTGGTATTCCAGATGTTTTCTATAATAATCATATAAAAATCTACACAGCATTTCCAAGGCCATGTAAAACACTAAGGAATGAATGAAGGCAGAATTGTATCCCTTCCTGCATATGATTCCCTGGAAACTGGATATTCTGTATTACATCTCCAAGTTCAATTCATCAAAACCCAGAAATGCAAATAGTCCCAATACAGCCTTAAATAAACTGAAGTCCTAAATTACATGAAATTGGAAGGGACTATCAAGCCGGGAAATTTTGCTCACAAAATACCCCAAAATGAAATATCATGAGATTATTTCTTTATCATGAAACTTTTTTCTTTCTTTCTTTTTTTTTAATCAGAAGAGGTGTTTGATTGACAGGCAAAACGGCCATGACAAGGGAGCTAGACACTTCTGTAAAAGCAGAATACATTAGAAGGTCCAAATTTTAAGTACTAGAAGAGAAAATGATAGCAGTTAGATGGCATTTCAGGAGGAGTTGGCACCAGACAACTTGGAAGGCACAAAGCATGAGTGTTTCTGGGTGAGGGACAGTTACATGTTTTACTATGTAGATAGGTAGACAGAGTTCAAGTTTTCCATTGTATTATAGAAAAAAAGCTGAGGCTTTTAAATTGTATACTTTTATTTTTCAACTAACCTGAATTAGTAATCAAGATTCTCATTGTAAATGTTTGCATGAATTGCTGAGTTCATGGCTCTTTACCAGGACATTTCAAAACTACATGATATCATTCTTCATTCAGTAATGTGATCCTTTGAACCAAGTCAAACTAGAGAGTAGATAGTTTTTGTTTTTTTTTTTAATTGAAGTATGCTTTGAAAGGCTGAAAAAAATGGGCAGAAATAATATGAAACCGGCAATGTATAATAAAGATATCATTTATGATTAAAATAAATTCAAGGTTGTAAGTACATGATGAGGAAAGACACAAGTTATTAATATCTATGGAAAGAATCAGATTTCAGTATCAGTTGAATCTCACTTTATGTCTCAATTTTAATATAATGAAAACTCAATTAAAAAATGCTTTTGTTTTGTTTTGACCAAATGGAGCAATTATCCCATCCTATTCTACTTATCTAAGGAGCTCTGTTAGCGTAGTGGTTACGAATCGGGCTGTGAACCGCAAGGTCAGCAGTTCGAAACTATCAGCTGTTCCGCGGGCAAAAGAGGAGTCTTTCTGATCCCGTAAAGATTTACGGCCTCGGAAGCCCTGTATAGGGTCGCTATGGGTCGGAACCAACTCCACGGCACATAACAACAACATTCTACATATCTAGTGTTCAATTCTAGGGTCGCTATGGGTCGGAACCGATTAGACGGCACTAACAACAACAGTGTTCAATTCTAGACATTTATTTACATGGAAAATGAGCAAAAACTTCTGTATCGAAAACATCAACCAGTTCAATTTAGTGGCACTGTGAGTTAATGTGCTGGACTACAATGTAGTCGGTTTGAACCTCAAGGTCGGCATTTCAAGCTCCTTGGAAACCCTACACAGGCTTGTTATGTGTCAGAACTGACTCAACGGCACTGAACAACAACATGAGCATACATATAATTTGCCAAATACTTTGCTAGATAGCAATACTATGGAGGATTTAAAATGAACGGTATCAGAAATGCAATATGCTGATGTGGGGTTGTATAACCTGGAAAAGAGAAGACTGTGTGAGTGAGTGTGGAAAGAACTAAGTGTGTTGTATCTCTTTAGAATAAGGGAAATATTGAGTGGCCGGGGGAATGACACATTAAAAGTAACACCACAGGAAAGAAACTGAATGAACTCCTGAGAAGTAGTAGCTTTCCTACTAATCTCTAGGTTTAATGTTAATGTTGATGATAATGTTTTGGAACTCAATTAAAGATGGCTCTGCGTATGTTTGATGAAAACCTATTTGCAATCCAAAATTTTGTTTCTTCCAAACGATTTTATGTCATGTGCAGAAATAGAACCTAAGGATTGTGTCCATTATTCTTTTCAATACACACTGATGTATCTGGGTGACATTCACAAGCCTGCCTCAGCTCCTTCAGTAAGAGATAATGCATTGTAATCATTTTCTAGCAGAAAAAAAAAGAGTGTAAAATGTTGCATCAAGTGTGTTTGCTGTATCCTGGAGCATAGCAATACAGTAGCTTTCCTTTTTCAAAAGAATAGAAAATTATAAATGATGAAAAAGGTCATGAGGAATTCAGAGAATGAAATATTAATTGAAATCTAACAAAAAGAAGAATGATTTCACTTATATTTTAAAAATAATTTTGTGGCTATGTTGTTTCTGATACTCCTAGACAAAAAATTAAAACTGTATGCCTATATCACGTTTTCGTTTATACTAACCTCTGCAAATTATTTAATATTAATAATACCCACAGTGCTAGGAGGATTGTTTGAGATAAAAAATTAATAAAATATATCCAATTTGCTTCTCAATTGACTTTGACAATAATGCAGTATATAAAAATATGATCAATCCATAATATCATTTAATTTTGAATAATATTATGGCTATATTTGTACTAGACAATGTTCTTTTTATACCATTTAGATGATCTTATTTAAGAAGGTTCCAACTACTTACTAACAATAACACTTTGGTCAACAGTGACAGAAAAATTCATTTTTGCTTAAAAAACCAAGTTAATCAACCATTTCCTATAATTCCTGAATTGTGCAAAGTAATATAGTGATTCAAAAAAATTAAAGATCGTTCATGGCTTTAGATGTTATTATCTTCATCTTTAATATGTATAAAATAATGTCTTTTCTACATCCCTTACAATGTTATTATTTGTTTTAAAGTGATTATAAAATAAACTACAATAAAATGGTTAAAAATGATAAGATGTAATATTTTCTTAAATGAACAGCGACAGATTGGGTGAGTTTGCTTGAAGTCAGTAACTTAAAACAAAGAAACCAAAATACAGATGTCCTAGAGGTAATTCCAACTCATGGCCAACCCATGTGTATAAAAGTAGAACTTGGCTTTTCAATGGCTAATTTTTTAAAAACCAGATTGAGAAGACTTTCTTCTGAGGTACCTCTGGGTAAACTACACTCCAACTTTTCAGTTAGCAGCCAAAGGCCTTAACTATTTCTAAGTATTTTGATTCTAGTTGATGAATCCCTGGGTGGTGCAAATGGCTGAACTGAACTACGAAACGAAAGGTTTGGGTTTACACTGTTTCAGAGGTGCCTCAGAATGTAGGCCTGGTCATCAGCTTTAGAAAGGTTACAACCTTGGAAACCTTCAGGAGCAGTTCTACTATGCGCATATTGTTGTTGTTGTTGTTAAGTGCCATGGAGTCGGTTCCGACTCATAGAGACCCTGTACAGGGTTTCTGAGGCTGTAAATCTTAACGGGAGCAGAAAGCCTCATCTTTCTCCCGAGGAGCAGCTGGTAGTTTCGAACTGCTGACCTTGTAGTTCTCAGCCCAATTCGTAACCACTATGCTATATAGAGTCATCATTAATCAGATATGTTGAGGGCAAATAACAATACTATTTGAACATTGTTGTTATTGTTAGGTGCTATCGAGTTGGTACCGACCCATAGCAAAACAGAACGAAACACTGCCCCATCCTGGGCCAGCCTCACTATTGTTGCCATGCTTGAGTCCATCGATGCTGCCAAAAGGCCAATCCTTCTCCAGTGACTGGTCCCTCCTGACAATATGTCCAAAGTATGAGAGACAAAGTTTGGCCATCTTGGCCTCTAAGGAGCACTCTGGCTGCACTTCTTCCCAAATGGATCTATTGGTTCTTTTGGCAGCCCATGGCACTTTCAGTACTCTCCTCCAACAATATATCTCAAAGGCATTACACACTTCTTAAAGAAAGGAAGATTCCTAAAGAGCAAGATATCACCATTGAGCAACTCCTGGAGGTAATTTATACTAAATTTTTTGGAATAAAAAATATAAATGTTAATTTACATGTCAACATCTTATGAGGCTTCTCCTTGCTTCTAGATAGTCTTTCTTATTACCTCTCCAATCAACACCAAAACACTGAACTCACTCACATCGAATTGATTCTGACACATAGCAGCCTTATATAGGGCTTTCAAGACTGTAAACCTTCATGGGAGCAGACAGACATCCTTCTCCTGCAGAAGGGTTGGTGAGTTTAACTGCCCACCTTGCAGTTAGCAATCCAATGCTTATCCTACTGCACCACCAGAGCTCCTTAGATATCTTAGTTGTTGATACTATCTTCTGGTAGTCTAATGCCTCTTCTGTGATACCTTGTCTGAACCAGACTTCCTGGGAGGTATATCATATTTCCTTTTGCAACCCAAAACCCTATCAGAATTTAATTTATATTAGAGTGATCTTAATATAAATCTAAACATAGTCCTGGTGTGACACTGTAAGATAAGCACTGAATGGCTACTCTCAAGGTAGGCTATTCAAACTCACCAACTGCTCCTTGGAAACAGGGTTGCTATGAGTCAGAGGCAACTCTTAACAACACTTAACAGCAACAAAACAACAGTGGTAATCAAAAATGACAATCAGAAGTGGCATGTACCAGAAAAGAGGGATGACACATAATAACTCCTATCTTAGTGTTTGCAGTGGTTCTCCTTTGCACTGCAGTACAACATTTCTTACCCCTCACTGTTGTAATGGGAATGATGGTGTATTTCTTAGGCATGATTTATTTCAAACAGTATATGTAAATTGATTCATTTTGGAACATTTTAGAGAATAGTTGGTATCCAAATAATGTTGTATACAGAACACACAAACATTATTGCATGATGAATGAACTGAAAGATCTTAAGTTCCCAAAGATGGTACTCACAGCAAGAGGATTAAATTGCATAAAAATCAAGTCACAACTCTGAAATACACAGTGGAATAGAAGCTTGAGAGAAAAATGTAAGTTGAACTCAATTTTTCAGCCATTGCCATGAGTCTAGATGGGCACCCTGCTGTTATGTGAACAATTGCCATGCCTGGAGGGAATTGAATGAATGCTGGCACCTATTGGTAGAAGGAATAAAAACCTAAGCTCCATCTCCTATCATGAAGCTTACATGCCATATGCTACAAACTGATGGATTAAATTGGCATAATGAGGAAAGACAACACATTTTTTTTTTGTTTACATTGCAAAACTATAACACCATTATATAAGCAGTCTGTAATTCATTGGATTTCTTTTTACTTTTCCTTGAAATTTTTAGGGATCTTCAAGGACAGAGAAAATATCCTATTTGGTTTGCTTGGTTAAGAATATTAGGTACATTGAACTTTCACGTAAATAGTATTCTTTCCAGCCGCTCTTGAATTTTAAAAGTTATATGATGCACAATTGCTCTGAGTATATACTCTTTACTTTTTCTTTTAAAGAAATAGGATAATACATAGAAAATACACAGATAGGTTATTGAAAATCTCATTTTCATAACAGACAACAGGGCCTTTAAAAAGTTCAAGGAAAAATAGAATGAAAAGATAATGGGATTTTTTTCACATACGTTTTGAATCCCCCTTGTAAGTTTATAAGTATGTTCTAATTGTGTGGCTGTGACTTCAATGTTAACTGTCATTATTGTTTCCCCTCTGTAATAAGCAAAATGTCTCATGTAGGTTAAGGGTTGAGAGAAGGGATCTGTGGATAGATGATGACTAGCTGTTGTATAAATATGTGGAAACTGAGAAGCCTGCAGAACCCAATGTCATTACATCTGACAAACCACAGTGAGTATGTTCTCAGAGAAAAATAAATAATTGTCTCAAATGAAGAGGAAACAAATAAAATTCTTTCAATTACTCTTGGCAGAAACTCTGTGGACATCTCTGAAATGAACCCACCCAGAGAAACTTTGGAATAAAAGCTGGGCAGTCTAAGTCTGAGATATATAGCCAGTGAAAACTTTATGAATCACAGTTCTAGTATGAAACACATGGGGTCATCATGAATAGGAGTCAAGTGGACAGTGACTGGTGTGACTTTTTGGTTTTCATTAAATCACCCAGTCAACAATACCCTTGGCGTTTAGTTGTACAATTTGGAATACACAAGGAAATATATGACATCATCTCTATGCTCAAGGAACTTAAAATCCAAATGATATACCAACATTCACAGAATTACAGTCAGAAAAATAAAAACAGAAAACTGATGTGTAATGAAATGGGATGTGTCACATTATGGTAGGAATGTTGAAAGGTAGATGGCTTCCTGCAGAAGATTGCATTTAATCTCATCTGTGAAGAATGTGAATGTTATAGAGAGGTGAAGAAAGGATTTTAGAATACGTGATGGAAAAACAGTGCAGAAAAGTCAAAACCATTATGTGAGCAGTGACCTTACTATGTCTTTAGGAGAAAGAGGAGCACTGTTTGATGAGATACCACAGAATAATCAGATATATGTTTCAGTAAGAGGAAAACAGCTTATAGGAAATATTTTTTAAGGGCAAATGTTTGAATTTCATCTGCTAGATAGTAAGGAAATAATGAAAATATTCTTTCATATTAAAACTAATATATATTAATGTAATTCCTAGAAACTAACCAGCCATTTTGTAGGAAATTATGTAGCTGAAGTAATTTGTTGCTTCATGATTTCAAAGGAAGGGGAAAATCCCAGAAGTTATATCCTCTAAGACTGAGTTGTTGTTGTTATGTGCCGTGGAGTCGATTCTGACTCATAGCGACCCTATACAGGGTTTCCGAGGCTGTAAATCTTTACGGGAGCAGAACGCCTCATCTTTCTCCCGTGGAGCAGCTGGTAGTATATTGGTAAATCAGTCTAAGAGCAACCGCTAGTATTACTTTTTAGTTTCTTAACTTGAATATGTTTTCTGTTGTGTGTACAACTTTACTGCCTGATAGAAAACAGAGAAAATGAAAATATACAATTTCTGTTTAGGATGGTTTTGTACATTTTGTCTTTGAAACTTTCATTTTGTGACTATACCTTCTCCATCCAAATAAGGAGAAATGAAAAATAAAATCTATTAAAATATTTAAAAATCCAACAAAATAATTTTTGAGTATCAGAAGTAGAATATAAATGTAATTGATGAATAAGGACTAAAGCCAGATGTTTTTTGAGTTCTTATTGGAGGCTAGGGGAGGCTGATGTTCACTTTACAAATGTTAAGATAGAAATTGGACCACGTAAGGCAGAAGGACTAAAGCTAGCATAAACTCTTAAAACCAGGCTTAAGGAGAGTTTCCCTGATTGTGAAACTTGCCTTTGGTATTAGGATTTACAATATAATCAGTATGACTATAGAATATGAGCTCCTAACTGACATTAAGACGTGTCTCTGGATCCAGGACTTGATGAGTAGAACATGGCATTTAAAACCCTTGTAAAAGATCTGCCATGAGAAAGAGAGAGAAGGGGAAAGAAAGAGAGGGTAAATAACTTCCTAGTATGGGACTGAAGGATAAGCACTGGATGGCTACTGCAGGTTAGTGGTTTAAATCCTCCTCCACTCCTCAGAAACTCTATATAGGGTTGTTATGAGTTGGAAATGACTCTATAGCACTTAACAACAAGTATATACAACCCATAATGCAAGAAAAACCTAGTAAGTGTAAAAAACAAAAAATAAATTCAACAATCATAAAGACTGAAAAATAGCAATTTAATTTAAATAAATAACAAAAAAATTAATATACTTTTTAACCTTTTAAATAATTAAATCTCAGATTATTAAATATAGTATCTTCATTAAAATTAATAATGGAAAAGTAATGCAAAATTGAGACAATATCAGATCACTATGAAAGAACCCACCGGAAGTATTTAAAAGCATTTGAGTATGAACATAAAATCTCAAAAGTAGAAACTCCAGACAGTTTATACTTGTAGACTATTATAGATTTAATTGCAGTTTCTGTGTCCAAAACAGAGGAGAAGTTCAAGTCCTAGATGCTATAGATTTTAACAGAATCCTGTTTAGAAATAGATGCTTTCTTTAGTTTTATTGATCAATTCATAGTGGTTAGTAAGGAGCGCGGTTGTTATGAGTTGGGCTGCTAACCTCAAGGTCAGTAGTTTGAAACTACCATCGATTCTGTGGGAGAAAAATGAGGCTCTCTGGTCCTATAAAGATTTACAGCCTCGAAAACCCTATGCAGGGTTGCTATGAGTCAGAACCAACTCCACAGCACACCACCACCACCAGCATAGTAAGTGAGCAGCATAAACCGCAGACCAGTGAGGATGGGATTCAAATCTGCACACACAGAGCGCAATGGATTAGAAGTGCATATCCGTAACCACTTGGCCACCACAATGTAAAGAAAACACAGATCCTCATGTCTGGACCAATAAAAAATACACGATAAATGGAGAGAAGATTGAAGTTGTCAAAGATTTAATTTGCTTGCATCCATTATCAACACACATGGAAGCAGCAGCCAGCAAATCAAATTATGTATTGCATTAGACAAATCTGGTGCAAAGGTCTTTTGAAAAAATTAAAGAGCAAATATATCAGTTTGAGAGCTAAGGTGTGCCCAACGCAAGGCATAGTATTTCCAATCACCTGATATGCATATGAAAGTTTGACAATGAATAAGGAAGATCTTAAAGAATCAAAGCATTTGAATTATAGTGTTTGAGAAGAATATTAAAAGTACCATGGACTGCCAGAAGAAGAAACAAATCTGTGTTGGAAGAAGTATAGCAAGAAAGCTCCTTAGAAACCAGGATGACAAGACTTCATCTCTCATATTTTGAACATGTTATTAGGAAGGACTGCCGAGGACCAGCCTCGACACTTTGTGAGAACTCAGAGGGGGGTATGGATTTTGTGAATGATAAAAATAAAATAAAATAAAATAAAAACTCAAAGAGTCAATGGGTCGTTTTGAATCTCAAGCAGATGATGGTAATGACTCTCTCTGATGACTCTCTCACTCTCTGCTACCTTCTGCTTTACTTCAAAAAAGTGTTGCTTCTTATATCCCATTTTGAATATACAATGATCTCATAAGAGTCATGTACAAGCAGTTACAAATCAATCAAATATTATATTGTTACATTAAAGGTACAAGAGGGACACAAGGTAACCAAATATTCCTGTGTCTCTATACTCCTTAGTTACTCCTTAGTTAACCATGATAATGTCTGCCTCCTGTGAGCAATTCTGTTTCTCTCTAATCCTCCCTAAAATGTCTAGTTAATTTTAAACAAAGTTCTACATCTTAATTTCTAACTTTACCAACAACTATTACTTTTTATAGATTCATTAGTTACAGCTTACAATCAAAAACATAATTTTTACTATAATTGGTCATACATATAATTGATTAAACAATAAAAACAAGAACATAAAAGTCCCCTAAAGTTTCATAGTTAAGAAAAAAGCAGTAATTCTCTCATGCTAACAATTTCTCAAAACTTCTAATCAAACTCCTTTCTCTGTTCCCAAGCTCTCACTGCCCTTGACTGTCTCCTAAGCTGCTTTCTAAAAGCCTTAATGTCCTTGACTAAAACCACCTGGAATGTTTCTTACACTTTTAAGCTTGAATTGCTAAAACTTTAGCTAGTGTGATTATTTCTAATGTTAAAACTTATTGTTAATGTAAAAAACCATTTTTATAATTACATAAGATTGAATATGGTGTGAAAGTTAATGTTACTGTGAAAGGCAACTATTATTACGTGAGATTTGTTTAAAGTATCTTGTGATTATGCAAGATTTTCTAAAACTTCTTATCAGGAAATCAGAAATAAACTATTATTCCAAGGAAAAGTTAGAAACCGTGGGGCCCCGCATGAACCATCCCTTCTAGCTTTGCTAACCAAGGGGGGGCATTCATTGTCAATCTGCTAAACAATGAACTTGTCATGCATAAGGCTTCTCACAGTTCTGCTCCTTGGCAGGATTGCGTCCGCCATTCGCAGGATGGCGTCCGCCAAAGGACCAGTCCCTGGAGAATTACATCATGCTTGGTAAAGTGAAGGGCCAGCAAAAGAAATGAAGACCCTCAAAGAGATGAATTGACATAGTGGCTGCAGCAATTAACTCAAGTGTAACAACAATTGTGAAGATGGCACAGGACTAGACAGTGTTTTGTTCTATTGTGCATAGGTTCATTATGAGTAAGAACCAACTCAACAGCACCTAACAATAACAACAACAACAGTAGAGCTGTTGTTAAGTGCTGTCAAAATGATTCCTACTCATAACAACCCTATATAGGTTTCCAAGGAGTGGCTAGTGGGTTTGAACCTCCAACCTTGCAGCTCAAATTGACATTTTAGTCCAGTGCCTTATCCTGCTGCATCACACCAGGACTGCCTAATGACCCAGTAAAGTATTTTAAAAAGAGAAAAGGACAGAAAACACACATTGGAAGAAGATAGAAACCAAAGAATACCAAGAAATTCTGAGGAACAATCCATAGATTGGACTGCTAACCACAAGGGCAGTGATTCAAACTCACTAGCCCCTCTCTGAAAACGATGCTGTGATTCTGAACCAACTGGATGGTATATGATAGCAAGAACAATCACAACCCTTAGACTACAGATAAGGATGGATCCTCCTCTAGAGCAAAAGCCCTGACCATCTAGCATCCAAAAAATGTGAGAAAAGAAATCTATTCCTCTACAGGCACCCATCTGTGGTATATTTTTTGTTGTTGTTACAGCAGCACTAGGTAAGGAAGACAATGACACCATGCTAATTAGACATGATATAGAGATGAGAACAGAGGATGCCTTGGAAAGACACATGTGTGCCAGGTAGTAAGAGAGAAACACTTTGAATATTTCTTTGACATGCCAGGACATTCTTCTAAGTCAGAGGTCCTCAGACCTTAATGATCATCATTATCATGCTCAGAGTTTCTGGTTCAGTGGGTAAGTGGTAGAGACCAAGAATTTGCATTTCTAACAAGTTTGCAAGAGATACAAAGCTACACCATCTTCAAAAGAAAACAAAACACTGTTTAAAATGCATCTCCTTGCAGTTACTAGAAACTTGATAACGCTGAATGACTGACCTTATAACATCTATGAGCTGAGTATTATAACATCAAAGAATCATAAGATTCTTTGGTACAGCAGTCATTACTCATATAGAGTAGAAGCAATGTGTTTTTACTGTGTCCTAGAAAATCTAGAGATACACACATAAACTACAAGATGTCCATGCTTTTATGTTACCAATCACCTTTTCATTGTATCTTCTACTTCACTTTATACTTATGTTCTCATGGAGAGTTCTTTAAGACTAGCTGAATAAATAGAGCAACTTACTTTTAAAGAAAAATGAACTTCTTCCAAATTTTTAGTTTGTTCAAGGTTGATCCTAATATGAGGTTGTTGTTGTTGTTGTTAAGGCCCATGGAGTTGGTTCTGACTCAGATACTCTGTGTAGGGTTTCTGAGGAGCAGCTGGTGAGCTTGAATCACTGACTTTACAGTTCAAACCGAACCTGCAGTCCAGCGTATTAACCCACAGTGCCACACCAGGACTCCAACCATAAAGGTTAGTGAAGGAATATCCTTCTAGTGGGATATTCCCTCACCTAAAGATGTAGTTCATTCCTTTGAGGGCAGTAAAGGTAAGGAAATTGCCTTAAGTATGCATGTGTACTGACTAGTGGGTTTACATGGATGGCCTGCCTGTTCGTTCTTGGTATTTAAAGCAGAATGATGGGGAAATTGGACGTAAAGGAGTTTGGAGTAGAATCAGTAGATGAATCCATGGAGATTTTTGTGACACATTTTAATCTTATAAGACAGCAGTGTCAGAGATTTTAAAAAATGATGTAGACTGTGTAAATCCATCAGCCTTTATTCTCATCCACTTCCTTGCTTTTAAAGAGAGTTCCATATGGCAAGTCTGTAAACCATGGGTTTTAAAGAAAGTTCCATATGGCAAGTCTATAAACCATGAAAAGACTATATTTTCTTTCATCTGCTTTAAACCTCCAATAAGGAGAGGACAACTTTGACTCCTTAACACCATTTCTCAAAACACCATATCTTCTTGGTGACAGATGCATATATTGGACCCTACTATCCTGGAAGTACACAATCACTATCTGGTAGCACAGTGGTTATGAATCGGGCTGTGAACTGCAAGGTCAGCAGTTCGAAACTACCAGCTGTTCCACTGGAGAAAGATGAGGGTTTCTGCTCCCATAAAGATTTACAGCCTCGGAAACCCTGTATAGGGTCGCTTTGAGTCGGAACCGACTCCAAGGCACATAACCAATCCTGGAAGGAGCTTTAGCAACATAGTGGGTTAATGTTGGGTAGTTAACCACAATGCCAGCTGTTTGAAGATGAGAAAGATGAGGCTTTCTGCTCCCATAAGATGTATAGCCTCAGAAACCCTACACAATCACTAGGAGTCAGAATTTACTCATTGACACACACACGCAGCGAGTATCCTGGAAATTGCAGCAATTCATTCTTTATTTCAACTGACACCTGCTTACAATGGGAATTAGTCTTTCCTTCCTGCTGCAGTTTCTCTTTCAGCATTACCATATTAGAGCTAAGAAAAAACCTGATTTACTGACACAGTGTCTTGCCTTTATGACACAACTTGGGTGAATACACCTCGTGAGTTTGAGATGCTGTATTCTAGCATATGCATTGAAACCACAGTTTTTGTGGTATGTCTTCAATAGCTAGAATGCATAAGTCTAGTAACCATGGGGTGGAAATAAGATCAACATCTGTAAACATCACTCTCCAAGACCCAATTGGAAAATAAAAAGTCAAGAACAGTGAAGTTGATGTTGAAGAACACATTTGGACGACTCATCCTAAAAGATACTAAGACAGAATAGTACTAGAATAGATAGACAGAGATGGTTTGACAAAGCAGTAAGTAATGAACTTTTTATAAAGCTAGGACGATTGATTATTCATATGGAAAACACAGAATTGGATTTCTTCCTTATATCCTACTTTAATGATTTATTAAAGATAGATTAACATGTTAAATTTGAAAGCCAAAATAATGAAAATGCAAGAGAAAACTATGACCCCAGGATAGAAACTAATCTCTTAAGACACAGAAGCATAAAATGCACAGGTAACTATTTAATAAATTTAACCATAATTAATTCAGCTTTATTATGTCTAAATATAGACACCTCAAACAGTGACAAGACATACTCAATCTGAAATAAGATAACTACTTGGTACATACAAATGAAAAATTGATTTATTTATGAAATATATTTTTAACTACACCAATGATAATAAATCAATAATAAAAGGACAAACAACCCAGTGGAAACATTGACAACATTAAAACAATTCACAGAGAAGGCAATCTGAACGAGTAACAAACTGTTTGTCATCACTAGAAATCCCAGAAATTAAAACTTTAAAAAAAGAAATAGATGCCATTCAAATCATGAAATTTAAGAAGTTTGACAATGCCAACAACTGACAAAAATTGTGAGAGAATAAAATTAGGTGTTTTTCTGCTCTCTTAGTGATATATGAAAGAATAGCAGGACCTTGGAAAGCCATTTGGCAATATTTATTAATTCAAATTTAAGAGGTACTACACCATTTAGGATTATTTCAGGTATTTCAGGTATGTTGTTGTTGTTAAGTGCCATTGAGTCTGCGCCATCTCGTAGTGACCCTGTATAGAGTTTCCAAGGGGTGGCTGGTGGGTTTGAACTGCCAATTTCAGGAATAGCAATCAAAAGCTTATCCTACAGTGCCACATAAGTAACTGCCAATCAAATTTTAGTGGTTTAATGGACACCAGGGTTTTTCTCAGACATTAAAAAATGTTTTTTACTGGGCAGACATTCCAGGTCCAGGATAGTTAGTAACAATGCCCTCAAGGATAGTTACTAACTATCCACTTAGTCACTTAACTTTCATTAATGTGTGGCTGCTGTACCTCTGAATCTCAATTTTAGGAAAGAAGAATTTTAGGAAGACTGAATCAACATCATCAATTTATGCTGCCGTAGCTAGACGTATTATACAACTTAGTTACCCCTAGTCACAAAAAATGACTGAAATTCAGCACTTTGAATCTGCTAGCCACTCCACAGGAGAAAGATGAGGCTCTTTGCTCCTATAAAGATTTACAGCCTCAAAAACCCGATACACATAAACGGTCGCTATGAGTCAGAACCAGCTCCATAGCACACAACTACCACCATCAAGAGGAATAGCTTCCATGTGATTGGAATTCCAGAACAGGAAGAGACAGAAAGCAAACATAAAGAAAATTGTTCAAGGGTTGTTAGAAGAACACTTCCCTAAAATCAAGAAAAAGGATAAATAAACCCCAAACAAGATATGCCCAAAAGAAAATCAACAAGACATATTATAAGCATTTTTTTTTTTCAAAACCAAAGACAAGTAAAGAATCCTGAGAACATCTCAGGAATAATGAAATGTCCCCTACAGGGGAGAAGTAATAAGACTAAGCTCTAATTTCTCAGCAAAATCCATGCAGGCATATATAAAATCCATTGGGATGGCATATATAAAATTCTGAAAGAAAAAATACTAAAGTGAGTTCTTTGGACAGAGAACCAGCAACAGCAGACAACCACCTGAAACTAACATACATGACAATATCACCCAGAATTCAACACTGAAATATTCAGAGTAAACCAAACCTACAAAACTTAAAATATAGAACCAGAAATTCTAGTTTGCAATGACAACAGCAAGAAACCATAAAGTAAGGAGAGGGACTAATGTAGTTATAGAACTTTTAAATGATGAGAAAATCAAGCAGACTTCAAGGAAAAAATAAAAGTAAATCTAACTGTAACTCCAAAACTAGACAAAACCTTACCTCTAGCACTAACCCAACACCTACCATTGACACTAACCCTAGTCCTAACATAATCCCAATACTAAATGAAATTCTTGGTCTAACCCTAACTCCTTACTCCTATTTGCCCCAACTGAAAAAATAATTCTTACATATTCTGTTTCATGTCATTGTTTGCAATTCTTCACAATGTAATATCATTCCCTACATTTTGAATTTCCATTCCTCCTTTTTCCCTAACCCTCTGTACGTTGTTTTAGGATAAATGCTACCCTTTTGAATTTAAGTGGTTTATTATTCTAAGCAGGGAGTCCCTTTCTAGTGCTAGGACTTCCCTTATAAAAGTGTGTAATGTTTGACTTTGAGTCTTGGTGTGATGCTATAAGATAAGCACTAGACTGGTATCCTCAGGTTCAGCAGTTCAAATCTACCAGCCACTCCCACAGTACCACACTAGTACTCCACCCATGAACTTTGGCTTACAAATGGTAAGCCTATGATTCCCAGTACATAAAGAAAAAAATGTTTCTTCCTGTGAATGTTAACTTATTAAAACTCAATGCATGTGAGAGTAGAAATGTTCTTACAGGATTTTCAGTAGCAGATTTTTCGGTAGATATCCAGGTCTTTAATAAAGGCATCTCTGGATAATCAGTAACCTGAAGTTTAGCAGCCAAAGATATGAACTGTTTGCAACACCCACGGACTTCACACACTTAATAGATCTCCTTCTATTGTTAAGTGCTGCTGAGTCAGCCCCCAACTAGTATGACTGCATGCACAATAGAATAAGCATTGCACCATCTTTATGAACATTGCAGGATGGACTATTGTAATCCATAGGATTTTTCTTACCTAGTTTTCAAAAATAGATCACCAAGGCTTTATTCCTAACCTATCTTAGTCTGGGAGCTCCAATGAAACCTATTCAGCATCATAGTAACCTCTAAGTCTCCACTTACAAATGGGTGTTGACTGCATATCAGGTATATTCACTGGGTGTCAAACCCAACACTCCTTCATGGAAAGTGAGATTTCTATCACTGAGCCATCACTTGTGTACATGTGGATAGATAGATAGATAGATAGATAGATAGATAGATAGATAGATAGATAGATAGATAGACTTGTAGGTAGAATAAATATACATATACAAGATTTCTTCCAAAAGTTCCTGGAAAAATTCAATTATCCCTTTAATTCTATTTTTCCTTAAACTTGTTGAAGGTTTCTTATATAAAGAATACATATATATGTGAAATACATATGTCTGGAATATTTTGGAACTTTTTGAAGACCCCCTTGAAAATATACATATATATGTACTGAAACATATATAAATATACAAGGAGACTTCAAAAAGTACTGTGACTAGGGTTCCAGTTCATGCATGCATGTGTTCATTCCAAAGAAAACATGTTTATACATGTCACTGTGATGTCAATGGATGGCTGTAGACAAATTTTCTCGGTAATACACTAGTCTTGTTCTCACTGCTGTTTTTGTTGTTAAGTGTTATTGAGTCAGTTCCACCACATAATGACCCTGCATAGGGTTTCCAAGGAGCAGCTTGTGAGCTGGAACTGTCAACCTTGTGGTTCAAAGTGACTTTGTAGTCCAGTGCATTAATCCAGAGCACCACACCAGAACTCCCTTGTTCTCATTGTTGTTGCTAAGTGCCATCCAGTCAATTCTGGCCCATAACGACCCTACAAAGGGTTTCCAAGGAGCACCGACTTCGCAGTTCAAATGACTTTGCAGTCTGACTCATTAGCCTACAGAGCCACACCAGGACTCCTTGTTCTCATTTGTTGTTGTTGTTAGGTGCCATCGAGTCAGTACCGACTCATAGAGACCCTAAGTACAACAGAACAAAACACTGTCCAGTTCTGGGCCAACCTCACAATTGTTGCCACACTTGACCCCATTGATGCTGCCGCTTTGCCAATCCATCTCACTGGGGGTCTTCCTCTTTTTCTCTGACCCTCCACCTTACCAAACATGATATCCTTCTCCAGCAACTGGTCCCTCCTGACACTATGTCCAAAGTATGAGAGATGAAGTTTGGCCATACTGGCCTCCAAGGAGCGCTCTGGTTACAATTCTTCCAACACAGATCTGTTGGTTCTTTTGGCAGCCCATAGCACTTTCAATATTCTCCTCCAACACCCTAACTCAAAAGCATCAGTTCTTCTACGGTATTCCTTATTCACTGTCCAGCTTTCACATTTATATGAGGTTATTGAAATACTATGGTCATTAGGATGCCTTAAAAAAAAAAAAAAAAAAAAGATCCTTTTTAGTGACTTGGGAAAAAAGCAATTTTGAAGACAGAGCTAATATAAAATATTAACAAAACTCATGTGGGTATCTTCTGAAATCATTGAAACATTGCTACAGTTTTACAGGAATACTGCCTCACATAAAAGAACCATTTTCAAATGGATCAAGCCTTTTAATGAAGGCCAGGAAGATCTCAAAGATGAATTCATGGCAGAGTAGTCATCCAAAGAGTTAGTTATGATAAATTTTCTCTAGGACACTGGACAATCTTGAGGCACATTAAGAAGTGTTAAGAAAAGGGAAAACTGTATTAGTGAGAAAAAAGACGAGGGGAGATGGAACAAGGAATTGTTTTCTATCATGGCAATGCACCTCCTCCTTCTTTAAGGGTAGCAAGAGCTGTTCTATGATAATTTCATTGGGAAACCTTACCTCATCCACCCTGCAACTCTGATATTACCCTTTCAGATGTATTTGTGTTCCCAAAATTCAAAGATCATTGAAAAGGAACACACTTTGAGTTCCCTGATGATGCCAAAACTGCCATGTTGCCATGATAATCTACCTAAGCCATGGTATTTTCAATTGTTTTATTAATATGTGAAATTTAGAAAATGAATAAGGCAGATCATAGAATAATCTATTAATTTAAATTATGGTGTTGGTGAAGAATAATGAAAGTACCATGGACAACCAGAATAACAAAAATGAAAGTGATATATTTTACTTTTTAATTATTTAAAGAGGTTTTTTGCAGCATATTTGTCAAATATAATACTTCATATGATTTCTTGACTACTAATAGTGTGAGTGTTGGTTGTGGATCTAGGCAAAATGATGTCTTTGATAACTTTAGACTTTTCTCTGTTGATCATCATGTAACATATTGGTTCAGTTGCAAGGATTTTCATTTTCTTTACATTGAGGTACATGCAATCCATATTGAAAGCTGTAATCTTTGTTCTTCATCAGTAAGTATATTAAATCATCTTCACTTTCAGCAAGCAAGATGTGCCACCTGCATATCACAAGTTGTTAATGAACCTTTCTCTAATCCTGATGCCATCTTCTTCTTCATATAATCTAATTTCTTAGATTATTTACTCAGCATACACATTGAATAAGTATGGTGAAAGGATACAACCCTGACATATACTTTTTCCTGATTTTAAACCATTCAGTATCCCCTTGTTCTGTTCCAACAACTTGCTTTTCATCTATGTACAGGTTGAGCACAATTAAGTGTTCTGGTATACTCATTCTTCACAAAGTTATCCATTTATGGTTATGGTCCATACAGTCAAATGCCTTTGCATAGTCAATAAAACATAAATAAACATCTTTCTATACTTTTTAGACAAAATTCATCTGATGTCAGCAGTGATTTGCCTAGTTTCTCAACAGCTTCTGAATCTGACTTAAATTTCTGACAGATCACTGTCAATGTACTTTTACAACCTTTTTAAAATTATCTTCAGCAAAATTTTACTTGCATGTGATATTAATGATATTGTTTGATGACTTCCTTGTTCCATTAATCACCTTTCTTTGGAATGGGAACATATATAGATCTCTTCCAATTATTTGGTGAGTATATGCCAAGTTTCTTAGTAAAGACAAGTGAGTGCTTCCAGTGCTACATCAGTTTGTTGAAACATTTCAATTTATATTCCATCAGTTCCTGGAACCTTGTTTTTCACCAGTGCTGTCAGTGCAGCTTGGAATTTTTCCCTCAGTATCATCAATTCTTGATCATATGGAACCTCTTGAAATGGTTGAGCATCAACACATTCTTTTTTGTATAGTGACTGTGTATTCCTTCCATATTCTCTTGATGATTCCATCATTATTCAATGTTTTGTCCATAGCATTCTTCAATATTGCACCCTTAGGCTTGGATTTTTTTCTTCAATTGTTTTCTGATTGAGAAATTCTGAGCGTGTTCCTGAATTTTGGAGTTTTACTTTCAAGTCTTAGCACATTTCATTATAATACTTGATATTGTCTCCTTGAGCTATCCTTTGAAAATTTTGGTGCCTTTGTATGATGTTAAACAAGAAGGTGAGTGCTACCATGAGTTACTGCACTGGGCAATGCCAATCCTGCTGGTACCATGAATCAATTTCTAGTATTAATGGTTGAAAGGAGAGAATATCAGAAAGATGTTTGCCTGTGCTTTATTGACTACGCAAAGGCTTTCGATTGTGTGAATCATTACAAGCTATGGACAATCTTGCACAGTATGAGTATTCCTGAACACTTAATTGTGCTGATGAGGGATCTGTACATAGATCAAGAGGCAGTTGTTCGAACAGAACATGGGAACACTCAATAGTTTAAAATTAGAAAAGGTGTGCGATAGGGTTGTATACTGTCACCATACTTATTCAAACTGTATGCTGAGAAAATCATCCAAGAAGCTGGTTCTTTGAAGAAAAACATGGCATTATGATTGGAGGAAGACTCATTAACAACCTGCGATATGCAGATGATACAACCTTGCTTGCTGAAAGTGAAGAAGACTTAAGATATTTAATGATGAAGATCAAAAACCACAGCATTTGGTATGGATTGCATCTCAATGTAAAGAAAACAAAAATCCTCACCATTGGACCAATAAACAGCATTCTTATCAATGGAGAAAAGATTGAAGTTGTCAAGGACTTCATTCTTCTTGGATCAACTATCAACACTCACGGAAGCAGCAGTCAAGAAATCGAACAATGTATTACATTAGTCAAGTCTGCTGCACAAGACTTTTTAAAGTGTTAAAGAGCAAAGATGTCAGCTTGAAGACTAAGGTGCACCTTGACCCAAGCCATGGTATTTTCAAAATAACCTCATATGCATGTGAAAGCTGGACAGTGAGTAAGGAAGACCGTAGAAGAATTGATGCCTTTGAGTTATGGTGTTGGAGGAATTTATTGAAAGTGCCATGGGATGCCAAAAGATTAAAGAGATCTGTGTTGGAAGAAGTACAGCCAGAGTGCTCCTTGGAGGCCAGGTTGGCCAAACTTTGTCTCTCATACTTTGGACATATTGTCAGGAAGGACAAGTCCCTGGATAAGGATACCATGTTTGGTAGGGTGGAGGGTCAGAGAAACAAAGCGGAAGACCCCCAGCGAGATAGATTGGCCAAGTGGCAGCAACAATGGGCTCAAGTGTGGCAACAATAGTGAGGTTGGCCCAGGATTGGGTAGTGTTTACTTCTGCTGTGCATAAGGTCGCTATGGGTTGGTACCTACTCGATGGCACCTAACAACAGCAACACCAATAACCCATGGGAAACTTCATCCTGAAAATTTAAGCCAAAACCATGAAATAAACTGAGATATATGTTTTCTAAGCAGATAATATATTTTTTAATTGAGCAAGTATATAATATAATTCATTGATAAATCTATAGCAAATGGTGGCGAGGTAGACAATGAGCAAGTTGGTTAAATAGGGAATTGATTTCAAGAACATTTCAGTTCCTTTCAAAGCTAGATATCAATGATAAACTGCAATGTATGTAAATTTCCGTTCTTGTTTAATAGTATTGAAGCACACTCGTTTTAAGTATTTGTGTTGTATTAGATATAGTCTTTCATTTACTAACCATGTTAAAATTTTGACTAAATAAGATAAAATCAGTTGCCAATGTTGTTCTAGTACTGACTTCCATAATCTTCATAAATAATATATTCATTTTACCCCACTCTACAAATCTTTTAAGAACCTTTTGTCCAGTGTAAAAACAATTATACCACTGCTATTATTTCAAAAAGTTGATGCATTCATTTTATATTTGAAACTATTTTGTGAAGTATTTTAAGCATATCAAAATACAGAGAATAGGATTCCCCCACCCCCACCCCCACAGATACTAATGCATGTGCAATGGAGTCATGGTGTGGCACTGTAAGATAAACACTAAACCACAAGGTCGGTTTCAATCTCAAGATCAAAAATTCAAACTCACCAGTCACTCCTTGGGGGCCCTATACACATGGTCTCCATTATTCAAACATGACTGGATGGCACTTAACAACAACAACAGTGCATATGCAAACACATGACTTCACATTTTCTATATTTCCTTCAGTTTACATATAAAGTAAAATATAGTAGTAGACACAATGGGAATAATTCTGTACTTTTCAACAATATTTTTCAACTCTTCACTGCATTTATCAGTATTCTGAAGGTGACCATCTTACATCTATGCATGATTTCATATTTTAATGAATGTCTTCGAATCTGTACAAAATATTGTTTTTATGTTTTATAAATGTACACGCATTGTATCATATCACTGGCTTGATTATACACTTTGTCTTTTAAAAATCAATATTGTGGCGCTGTGGGTTAATGTGTCAGACTGCAAAGCCATATGAACTGCAAGGTTTGCAGTTCAAGTTCACCAGCTGCTCCACAGAAACCCTATACAGGGTCGCTGTGGGTCACAGCTGACTCAATGGCACTTAACAACAACAACTCTAGTTTTGATATTTGTCCAGATTTATATCTAGCAATCTAGACCATTCATTTTCATGGCTCTAATTTATTCAAGTGAATAGGCAAATATTTACTTAATTGGGTATTAATGAACATGTACATTATTTTGATTTTTTTCCCCTGTAAGATACAATATGTACAGTTACGTGTGTAATCTTTTCTCTAAAGTCAGTGCTCCTTAAACTTTGATATGCATATGACTTCTCTGGTCCTCTTACTAAAATGCAAATTCTAATTATGTTGATCTGGGATGGGCCTTAGAATAGGCATTTAAGCAACTGAAATTTTGCCATTGCTATGTCAGAGTTCCTTATTTAAATTATCAAGGCTCTAGAATATATATAGATACATATATTGAGAGAGAGTGAGAGAGTCCTGGTGTGGTGCTGTGAGCTGATACATCAGACTGCAAAGTCGTTTGTACTGTAAGGTTGGTGATTCAAGCTCACAAGCTGCTTCTTGGAAACCCTATACAGGGTTGCTATGGGTTGAAGTTGACTCAACGGTACTTAACAACAAATATATATATTTATATTCACCAATCCTCTGTCAGTTTAGTACACTATAGTAGTTTGTAGCTGTGATGTTGAAAATTATTCCACCAGTATTTAAACTACCAGTAGTTGTCCATAGCTTGTAATGATCCACACAATCGAAAGCCTTTGCATAGTCAATAAAGCACAGGCAAACATCTTTCTGATATTCTCTGCTTTCAGTCATTAATACTAGAAATTGCTTTGTGGTACCAGAAGGGTTAGAGTTGCCCAGTGCAGTGACTCAGGGTATCACTCCCCTTCTTTTATCACATCATACAAAATCCTTAGGAATGTTTATTATCAACTTTAATCATAGGATAATATAAACATAGTTGTAAATGGCTTAAATGTAATATTTCTTGCATTTTATGAACATTAACAACAAATTGTTTTGTAAAATCTTCCTACACTGAATTACAACATGAATTACATTTTTAGTAACTGAGTGGAAAAAAACAAAACTTTTAAAAAAATTTTATCATTATTTCCCTTTAATTATTCTTTCAATCTCAATCAATTATTAGTATAGATGAACAAATACCGAATACCACACTATTGTATCTAAAATACCAGAAATTTGACAAAATCAGTGACTTTAAAAACATTGTTGTTTTTAGGTACCATTGAGTCTGTACTAATTCATAGTGACCCTATATACAATAGACCAAAACAGAGGTCCTGTGCCAACTTCTCAATTATTGCTGCATTTGAGCCCATAGCTATTGCCACTGTCCCAATCCATCTCCTTGGGGGTCTTCCTCTTTTTCTCTGACTCTCCACTTTATCAAAGATAATATTATTCTTCAGGGACTGGTCCCTCCTGATAATATGTGCAAAATATGACTAAGTGACTAAGTTTGGTTATCCTGACTTCCAGGGAGCACTCTGGCTGTACTTATTCTGATACAGACATATTTGGTCTTTGGGCAGTCCATAGTACTTTTAATTCTTCTATGGTCTTCCTTATTCACTGTCCAACTTTCACTTGCATATGAGGTTATTAAAAATACCGTGGTTTGGGTCAGGCACTCCTTAGCTCTGAGCATCTTTGCTCTTCAACACTTTAAAGAGGCTTATGTGGCAGATTTGCCTAATGCAATATATTGTGTAATTTCTTGATTGATGCTTCCATGAGTGTTGATGGTTGATCCAAGTAAAATGAAGCTTAGACAGCTTCAATCTTTTCTCCAGTTAGATGAATGTTATCTATTGGCCCAGTAGTGAGGATTTTTGTTTTCTTTACTTTGATGTGCAACCTATACTGAAGGCTGTGGCTTTGATCTTCACCAGTAAGTGTTTTAAGACCTCTTTACTTTCAACAAGTAAGGTTGTATCATCTGCATATTTCCAGTTGTTAATGAGTGTTCCTCCAAGACTGAAGGCATATTTTTCTTCTTACAATTCAACTTTTCAGATTGTTTGCTCAGTATGTAGGATGAATAAATATGGTGAAAGAATACAAACTTGGCCACACACATTTTCCAATTTTAAACCATTCATTGTTCCTTTGTTCTGTTTGAACAACTGCCTCATGTTCTATGTACAGGTTCCTCATGAGCACAATTGAGTGTTCTGGAATACTCATTCTTCACAATGTTGTTCATAGCTTGTTATGATCCCCACAATTGAAAGCCTTGTGTAATCAATAAAGCAAAGTAAACAACTTTCTTATATTCTCTGCTTTAGACACTAAAGACCTAAGACCAGAGAGTTGTGGGAAGACATCAAGACCCCCAATGAGATGGATTGGTACAGTGGCAACAACAATGGGCTCAAGTGTAGCAAGAGTTGTGAGGTTGGTGTAAGGCCGAGCAGTGCTTTGTTCTGTTGTGCATAACGTCGCTATGTGTTTGTATCAACTCTACGGAATCTAACAATGACATTTGTATATGGACTCCTGTTATGGTGTTGCAGGATCAGCATTGAACTGCTAGCCACAAAGTTTGTGGTTCAAATCCAACCTGCTCCTCAGAAACCTATACATGGTTACTATGAGTCGAAACTGACTCAACAACACTCAACAACATATTTTTTATGTACATAGAATATGCATGGTTTTTTTTTTTTCTTTCAGTGTATGTGCATTTTTGAAGGAACTCAATAATCCACATCAAGACTCTCAATATTAGTTCCATTGAAAACAAATTGGGGAGGCAAGAGGGCTTTTTAATATGTTATATATTCATTTGCTTGAATTTTTATGAAGACTGTACGTAATACAGGGACCTTAAGAAGTAGATAGAAAAAATCCATTATCTTTTCATTCCATTTTTCTATAAACTTTTTGATGCCCCATTATGTTTGCGAAAGAAGAAAACAAAGAAACATTGGATGTGTGTAATATTGAGAAACATAAAGGACTACTTTTAGAAAAATCTTTGTTGCTTTGCAAAACCTTCTTGTGTCGTAGACTGAAAAATGAGTCTCCAGAGATGTAGAAATCCAAATTCCAGAATTAATTAATATTATTAGGAGGTTTCCAAAAGTTCATGGATTGTACTGTGTTCATCATAGTATTGTGTACCTCAGAAACTCAAGATCTTTAAAGTGGTAACCTGGGACTTTTCCCAGGAGAGAGAGGACTAGAGTTGCAGATGTCCTCAATAGAATGACAGTTTTGTTCCCTAAACAGAGCATGACCCTAATATGAGAGAGAGAAAAAAAAATTACAATGAACACATCAATGTCAAACTAATATTCACATGCCAACTAATGCCAGTTTACTTCTGATTAATCCCACAAGAGGTCCATTGATCTATTTATAACAATTGTAACAAAGAGATAAAGAAAAATGTACACATACATATGCACACACAAAGATGTATATGTTTTGTTCAATGTTGTTCTTGTTGTTGTAGTTGTTAAATGCCACCGACTCGGTTCCAACCCATAACTACCCTGTATAGGGTTTCTGAGGAGAAACTGGTAAGCTTGAACCGCCAACTTTGCAGTTCAAACTGACTTTGTAGTCTATTTAATTAACCCACAGCACCACACCAGGACTCCATTAGGTATTCTATTAAGGTTTTGGAAGGCAATCTACTTATTCAATGTCCACATTTATTTTCATCCTGCCTGTATTGGTTTTAAAATATAAAGTTTCTGAGCTAAGCATGGTTGTAGTCTTGTTAATTGGCTTCAAAGCCATTTCAGTGTCATGCACACATTATACACTAATTGGATTCCTGATGCATCTTTAAAAACTAATTTCAAAACACTATCAGTAATCAGAGGCTTTGTCTTCAATACAAGACATTGCATCAGCAAAAAGTGTTTATTACCCAGCCACCTGTGTTCTGCACAAAGCAATTTAGGCAGACATGGTCCCTGCCCTGAGGAACTGTCTAAAGCCAGTACCATTGTAACATTCAAAGACAGTTAGACAACTGCACTAATGACAAACACAAGCTACTTACATTATTAAAAAAATAAATAAAAGAACCTACTTCATAATTTTATTGGAATCAAAAGATGAACTAGCATCTTTTTTTTTAAAAAAATAATTGACATTGGGGACATGATAAATACTCAATAAACATTTTTTTGAATTAAGCAATGAATATTGCAATCACATTTAGAGTCAACAGATGGGAAAACTAAACTCCCTCCTTCACATAACACTTGAGAAATATATTCAAAGACAATTACTGTTTGTCCAGGTTCCCAAGCAAAGTTCCAAAAAACCTACATTTTAGTTTCTTTTTTTGTGTGTGTATAAATTTCCAATTCTCTATCTATATCTATATATCTATATATAGTGGTGGTGGTGGTGTGTGGTGGAGTCTATTCTGATAGACTCATAGCAACCCTGCATAGGGTTTCTGAGGCTGTAAATCTTTACAGGAGCAGAAAGCCTCATCTTTCTCCCGTGAAACTGCTTGTAGTTTCGAACTGCTGACCTTGAGGTTAGCAGCCCGGCTCCTAACCACTATGCTACCAGAGCTCCATATATATATCTATATATACATATAGTTGTATTATTGTTGTTAAGTCCCATTGAGTCAATTCTAGCTCATGGTGATCCTGTGCAGGGTTTCCAAGGAGCAGCTAGTGGGTTTGAACTGCTGACCTTGTAGTTCACAGTCCAGTGTTGATCTGACAGTGTCACACTGTGTATATATAAACTACCAGCTGTTCCGGGGGAGAAAGATGAGGCGTTCTGCTCCCGTAAAGATTTACAGCCTCAGAAACCCTGTACAGGGTCACTATGAGTCGGAACCCACTCGATGGCACA
>NW_006408581.1:7741115-7745952 GCF_000296735.1 Chrysochloris asiatica | reverse complement strand
CAATCTACTTCTGGTGTGGCGCTGGGGGCTAATGCGTCAGACCGCAAAGTCATTTGAATTGCAAGGTCAGTGGTTTAAGCTCACCAACTGCTCCTTGGAAACCCTATACAGGGTCGTTATGTGTCGGAATCGACTCAACGGCACTTAACAAGAACAACTATGTGCTTCTGAAAAAATTAGCCATTGAAAATTCTATGGAACACAATCTAATATGGTACACATGGGGTCCCCTTGAGTCAGACTCAACTCAGTGATAACACTTGTGCACAAACACACAGACACACATATCAATTTTACTGTGTTTGTCAAAATAGACTGCTTGTAAGAATTCTCCTGGATCATGACTCAAGTATTACCAGTAGATAATGTTACTAGGGGTGTTTTGTTTTGTTTTTTCCTTTCCTGATCACCACATCCATCACATATTTCCTATTCTCAATTATAAGTTTAACTTTAAATCAGAGTGATCAATGTAAATTTTGCTACCACCCCAATAAATATAACTAATTGCAAATTTCCACTCATAGAGAAAATAGAAGTTATCATTAAATTATTTCTTCAAATCCATTTTTTCTGTCACTTGCAGATACCTCTCCTTATTCAGTACTCAAATTCTTATTTTTATAAAGAAGATCAAGAAGAAATGATCCTATTCTTTATTAAATAATTTTTGAAGCATTTGGTAGGAAAATATCTCTCCTTCAATAGTGCAGTACCAATTGAATCTATATTTGTTGCAACAAAGTTTGGTACTTAATAGAAGGTTTGTAGAAATGGTGCTGTGAGTACAAGGAAATAGTGTAAGTGTCAAACACATAAACACACAAACTTCTTGTTATTTCTGTATTCCCAAACATCAGGCCATTGGATAAAATCCTGGAACAGTACCTTATTGGTGCTAATTTAATCTGCCCCTAATATGATGAAAAGAACCCTGGTGGCACAATTTAAAAATTATGGACTATAGCTCTTGTAAAGGTCAGTGGTTCAAACCCACTAACAACTCCACAGACAAAAATACCTCTCAATCTACAGGGGAAGGTATTTTGTTACTAAATGCTTCAAAATCTATTAATTTAGAATAGAATTACAGTGTAAGAAACCCTATGGGACTGTCATATAAGGTCACTATGAATCAGAATCAATTAAAAGCACATATCAGCAACAATAATACTATGGTGAATTGTTAATTGTTCCACTTTCTGTTATATTGAGTAACGGCAATTCATTTGGGAAAATTGACCTTGGGACATGCAATGGAATTGATTGCACATTTTAATGATTGCTTCAGTAGTGTACATGTGACTGAACTCTGGCCAATATAAGGAATGGCAGTGTAGAAGCTTCTGGAGAAGTCTCATACTGTTTTTTGCTTTGTTTTGCTTTGTTTCAATGTGATGGTAATTTAGTTAAAAAAGAAAGTTTTAGTTTCAATTTTGATTAGCTATCACTCCATACTGCATGTACAACAAGCCTTAGAAAAAAGTTCTACAGAGCATATCAAAGAGACAAGAACAACCTGGGTTCTAGATGAAATTATATAGCTACTTTGGGATTTTAACTTGTGTGGAGCAAATCCAGTTTTGTTTTGTTTTTTAATTATTGTTTTTTAACTTATTCTTTAAAGAAATTGTAACTGAAAGCATGATAACTTTCTATATGAAATATAATGTAAAACCAGTTACCACTGAGTCTTTTTGATTAAGGTCAACCCTGTGTGAGTCAGAGTAGAACTTTGGTATATCGAGTTTTTAATCACTCAATTTTTAGAAATAAATCACCAGCTCTTTTTTCCAAAGTACTGCTTGGTGTATTCAAACCTCCAAATCCAGGTAGTAGCTGAGCATGTTAATCATTTACAACATCCAACTCACTGCCAATAAGTCAATTCTAACACATAGAGATCTTATAGGACAGAATAGAATTGCTCCTCGGGGTTTCCATAATCTTTACAGAAGCCGATTGCCACATCTTTCTCCTATGATGGTTGTAAACTGCCTATCTTATAATTAGAAGTCCAGTGCTTAACTGCTGCACCAACATAGCTCCTTTTGCACTACCCAAGGACACCGAATACAAGATAATGCCATCTGATTATACCCAGCAACCTCAGGAACGTATGACTGGATAAAAAAAATGACTGAAGTAATTATAAAACACTTATAAATGGCGATGAGAATGTGGTTTCTCAATTATAGTCTATTGTATATGACACACTCTCTATATAATGTACTATGAGTCTTGGTGTGGTACTGTGGGAGATTCACTGGACTTGATTATTAGATTGGTTTTAACCACAAGATCAGCAGTTCAAATTCACCAGGAGGTCCTTAGAAACCCTATACTGGGTCACTAATTAGTCAGAACCAACCCGAAGGCACTTCACACACACACACACACACACACACACACACACACACACAGATGAATTATTTGTCCTGAGAGTCAAGTTCACATATATGCCTTTCCACAGATTTCATTTGGTTGTGATGTACTTAGTAGTAAAAAAACAAACAAACAAAAACCCACTGCCATTGACACTCATAGAGAAGCACTGCCTCACAATGTTTCCAAGGTTTTCAGGCTTTCCAGAAACAGATTGCCACATCCTTGTCTTGCCGAGTGGCTGCTAGGTTCATACTGCTGATGCTTCAGTTAGCAGCCGGATGCTTTAGGCACTGTACCACCTGATCTCCTTTTGCTTTATGGCAGGGACCAAGAAATACTGCTATTGGTGTATTCATTTTCCCCGTTTTCAGGCACATAATGTACAGCTTACAGAAATGTTTGAGGATGACTGGTAATGGGAAATGAGCTAATATTAGAGTAGCTTTTCTACGAGCAGAGCAGTTGTTGCTTATGTCTTCATAAGTCTGCTACTAATATTTGTGGAAGTATGTGAATATTGTCATTCCCTTCAGTAAAAAGGACATGATAAATCACTATGGCTTTTCCTATAAGACTTTGTCAAAAACATAGATTTTTTTCTCTTTGTTTCTTGCCCTCCACTATGCAATTTTGTCAACTGCAAAAAATAGGAATAAAATGTATTTTCAGTTTTCAGGCATTTGAGTTTGTTTTGTGAGCCCTTCAGGTATGGACTGTACAACTCCAGGGGGTCCCATTCACATAGATGCATCAATATAATTACACACTAGGGTTTGTGCATTGGGCTGTCCCTGAGTGAGTTAGGATAGCATTCATGCTACTAAGTATAGACAATAACTCTTCTTAAAAACTGATGTACTGAGATGTTATGCCTAGTTAAAACAATGTCTTCACTGTTACACTAAGTCTCTTCCACTATCCAAGCATTATCCCAAAATAACTTCTTTTTTTCCTTCCAGTGGAGTGGAAACAAATTAACAGAATACATTAGAATATTTATGGCATCCTCAGGCATCTGTTCTTGAGAAAATAAATTACTTCCATCATGCTGGGGAATAACTTTATTCAATAAAGTTTGAGACCAAAACTCATTTAATTAAATTCAATTGTTCAAATCAATTTAAATTTTTTTATAATCTATAATGTGATTTTCTTTATGATATGAGTATGAAAAAAACTTTATGAGAATATTTTTTGCTTTAAAAAGAGGTTTTAGGGAAATGAGAATTAAAAAGTGCATGAGGTGAGCCCTACTGTCAGATCTTTCACTACTGAAGTACTTGGAGCAATTCTCATTAAAAATGTAAGAGAGACTTTTGTAGAACCAATTAAAATATCATAAATGCTTATCTTAATCTCGTTTTTAAGAAGTATTAGAAATAGTGAAATAGATGGATGGATGATGGATGGATGGATGGATGGATGGATGGATGGATGGATGTGTAGATAAATGATGGTGGTAGTGTGCTATCAAGTTGGTTCTGACTTGTAGCAACCCTAAATAAGGTTTCTGACACTGTAAATCTTCACAGGAGCAGAAAGCCTCACCATCTTTTTCCTAAGGAAAGACTGCTAGCTTCAAACTGCTGATGTTGGGTCCATCTCATAACCACTGTACTATCAGAGCTCCTTAGATAGACGATAAATAGATAGATAGACAGACAGACAGACAGTTAGGACGACAGACTTAAAGAAGGTAAGCAAAGGAAAGCAGAATCAATATAGATAGGAAAGAGAAATTTCATTTCTTACATGCTGCAGTAGGTTGAATATTGGCTACCCAAATAACCTAGTCCTAGTTCCTGAAACTGGAAAATGCCACTTTAATTTTTGGGAAAAAAAAAAATTTGTAAATGTGATTAAGTGAAGATTTTTGAGATGAAGACATTATCCTAGACTGTGAGTTGTTGTTGTTGTTAATTGCCAGTGAGTCAGTTCTTATGCATAGAGACTCTATACAGACTTCCTGAGGAGCACTGCTGGGTTTGAACTGATGATATTGTGGCTCACAGTTCAGTGCTAATCCTACAGCACCACATCAATATTGTGTGAGTTGTCCTTAATTGCAATCATATATATCCTTATAATGGTAGCAGAGGGAGAAATAACACACAGAAAGAGGGAAATGTGATTTTAAGACAGAACTGAGATTTGAAATGCTGACCTGAAAAGTGGAGGAAGAATGCCATGAGCCAAGAAATATAATGAATGCAGTTTGAAAAGTTAAAAAAAGGACACCGATTCTACCCAAGAGCCTCTGTGGGAGGGTTATCATGGTGGCATTTGGTTTCTGCCCAGTGAAATTCAAGTTGGAATTCTTACTTTCAGAATTGTAAGAAAATAAATGTGTATTATTTGATGCTATTAATTATAGTAATTGTTTACTGCCACCACAGAAAACAAACACTGTTTTTTCAGATATGGGATCTGACTCTTTTAATATTTTCCC
>NW_006408581.1:7724897-7734129 GCF_000296735.1 Chrysochloris asiatica | reverse complement strand
GCTGACCTTACGGTTCGCAGCCCGATTCGTAACCACTACGCTACCAGAGCTCCTTAACAAACTGTGGTACATACATACAATAGAATACTATGCTACCTTGAACAATAACAAAGAAGCTGCAAGCCACCACATAACATGGATGAACCTTGAGGATATTATGTTGAGTGAAATTAGTCAATGTTTGAACATAGCAGCAGCTCTGTGGGAGAAACATGAAGCAGTCTTATTCCTTAAAAATAACGACTTTGTAAATTTTATGGGTCATTTTAAGTCAGAATGAATTTAGTGGCAATGAGTGATTAAACTAGATATAGTCAAGAGAGAAACAGTGGTAGTTCAGTTGTAGAATTCTGTCCTTTCATGTGGAGACCTAAATTCAAATTTTGACCAGTGCACACCTGCAAGCTACCACCTGTCAATCAGTGGAGGCTTGCATGATGTTATTATGTTGAATAGATTTCAATGGTGGGTCCAGACTAAAATGGATGAAGAAGAAAGGTCTAACAATCTACATCAAAAAGCATCCAAAGACAAATGGTCCAAACCCTAACTGATTATAGGAATGGCACTGGAGAGATTTTGTTCCACTGTGAATGAATGTTGTTGTTGTTAAGTCCCCTTGAGTCAGTTCCAACTAACAGTAAGCCTGTATAGGGTTTCCACAGAGAGGCTGGTGGGTTTGAACAACTGACCTTGTGGTTCAAAATATTTATCAGCATAGGTGGGCTATCATTCTCAATGATTTGGCAGTTATACAATGACACAATTTGCCGTTATGTAATGATGTATTAACCTCCCCATGATGTGATCTGCTATGATCAGACCTGAACAGATGAAATTATTCTGTAACTTGTAAATTCTCACTTTTATGACTTTAATGGGAGTCCTGGTGTGGTGCTGTAAGATAAGCACTGGACTGCTAACTGAAAGGCCAGCAGTTCAAACCCACAGGCTGCTTTGAAACTTTATACAACAGGGATGGTGAACCTTTTCTCTGCCAACATTTATAACATCATTCATGTGGTATGCAAAATTATCATCTTATAAAATGAGCCTGCTTACCCCTAATGTGCTGACTGGAACTTCAGTCACCTTGGCAGAGCTAGACAAATGATTCTGTGACCTTATACAGCCTGTAGGCTGGACATTCCCCATCCTTCTATACAGGGTCACTGTGAGTCACAACCAATTTATCTATATTTATCAACAACAATGATGCTAATGAGGCCAGATGCAATCTAGCATTAGGTTGTATCTTAGTCAATCTCTTTTGAGATAGAAAAGAGATTAAATAAGCATGCAGAATTTAGCAGAGCTGCAGGATAATGTGCTGAACTGCAAGGTTAGTTTGAACCACAAGGTCACTAATTCAAACCCATCAACTGCTCCTCAGAAGCCCTACAAAGAGTCACAATGGGTCAGAACTGACTCAACAGCACTTAACAACAACAACTACCACCAAAAAGAATAGCCAAGAGTGGAGTGTATCCTTTGAATCTGGGTTTCAGGCACTGTGAAGCTTCTAGATCCAAAGAAACAATGATGTAAAGTGAATGGGAAGCTCCAGGAAGGCTTGACCTAGAGATGCTGAAAGGAAATAAGGACATTTCTCCAGAGGTCACAAAGAAAGAAAGGTTTCCCATAAAGCCTGCACTCTGATTTTGGACTTCTAGCCTCCTAAACTATGAGAAATAAAATATTTATATGTTGAAACCATCCACTTGTGCATTTTCTGTTATAGCAGCACTAGATAACTAAGACAGCACCTTAAGGAGTCATTATTCTGCTACCACACTAATCTATTATATTAATCACATATAATATTTATACTGGACTCCTGGTGTGGCACTGTAGGATAAGCACTAGACTGCTAACTGTAAGGTAATTGGTTCAAACCCACCAGTCACCCCTCAGAAACCCTGTACAGGGTTGCTATAAGTCAGAACACACTCTTTGAGTACTTAACAACAACAACAAATGTTTATGCTGTCAAATATAAACATTTTGGTTGATAGATATTTTAAATAAAATGTGTGAAGAATTTCTTGCCTGTCTTTTTATACACAAACTCTTGGCACTCATTGTTTTATTCCCCAAACAACCATTTATAAATTATTAAAATCAAGCTATGGAAAACATTATTGCCAACAATTATCTTCTTTCTGTTGTATTTCAGACACGCATACTGGGTTTTCATAATTGTATTTTAAAATGGTCAGGTTGAGCCCATGACATCTAGGTTCAATGATTCTAGACAAGTTTGATGCACTTTCAGGTGAGAGGAAAATGTAGGTCTGTAATTTAGGAGGGCAAAGCAGAAGAAATGAAGGGGAGTAATGGAACTCCAGATAAAGCAGAGTAAACTATGCTGGTCTGATAACTGATGGTAGTTGCCCAACCATAATCTCTATGACATCTCTCCAAACTACCTGGCACAAAAATTGTACTAGAAAACAATATTGTTGCTATACAAATGTAGATTCAATAACTATAACCTTTTCAAACCCTCTTCAAAATACAATGGTACTTTTAAGCCATTCCTACACTGTTGGAGCTCTGGTAGCATAGTGGTTACGAATTGGGCTGTGAACTGCAAGGTCAGCAGTTCGAAACTACCAGCTGTTCCGTGGGAGAAAGATAAGGCTTTCTGCTCCCGTAAAGATTTACAGCCTCGGAAACCCTGTTCAGGGTCGCTATGGGTCGGATCAACTCTACGGCACTTAACAACAACAACACTGTTGGAATTCAAGCATCGACTTTCGTTATTGAAGGATTCTCTGCTTAAATTATTGAATGATGCAGAAGGCATCAAAAGAAGATGGAAGGAATACACAGAGTCACTGTACCAAAAGTAAACAGTTTATGTTCAACCATTTGAATAGATAGCATATGAGCAAGAGCCAATGACACTGAAGGAAGAAGTCCAAGGTGCATTGAAGGAATTGTCAAAGAACAAGGACCCAGAAATTGATGCAATAAAAATTGAAATCTTTCAAGAAAGTGAGGTGACACAGGAGGCACTCATTCCTCTCTGCCAAGAAATTTAGAAGACAACTATCTGGCAGACTGATTGGAAGAGATCCATATTTGCGCCCATTCCAAAGAGAGGTGACCCAACGGAATGTGGAAATCATCAGACAATATCATTGTTATTCCATGCAACTAAAGTTTTATTAAAAGTAATACAGAAACAGCTGCAAGCATACATTGACAGAGAACATCCAGGGGTATAAGCCGGATTCAGAAGAGGACATGGAATGAGGGATATCATTGCTGATGTCTGATGGATCTTGGTTGAAAGCAGAGAATATCAGAAAGATGTTTACCTGTGCTTTACTGACTATGCAAAGGCTTTCAATTGTGTGGGCCATGACAAGATATGGACAACATTGCAAAGTATGAGTATTCCGGAACACTTAATTATGCTCATGAGAAATCTGTACATGGACCAAGAGACAGTTGTTTGAACAGAACATGGGAACACTGAATGGCTTAAAATTAGGAAAGGTGTGTGACAGGATTGTATCCTTTCACTGTATTTTTTCAAACTATGCTGAACAAATAATATGAGAAGCTGGGTCCTATGAAGAAAAACGTGGCATCAGGATTGGAGGAAGACTCATTAACAACCTGTGATATGCAGATGAGACAACCTTGCTTGCTGAAAGTGAAGAGGACTTAAAATGCCTACTTATGAAAGACCACAGCCTTCATGGTCAGACCACAGTCTTCAGTATAGATTGCATCTCAATGTAAAGAAGACAAAAATCCTCATCACTGGAACAATAAACAACATTCTTATCAAAGGAGAAAAGATTGAAGTTGTCAAGAACTTCATTCTTCTTGGATCAGCTATCAACACTTATGGAAGTAGCAGTCAAGAAATCAAACGATGTATTGCATTAGTCAAGTCTGCTGCACAAGACCTTTTTAAAGTGTTGAAGAGCAAAGATGTCAGCTTGAAGACTAAGGTGCTCCTGACCCAAGCCATGGTATTTTCAATAACCTCATATGTATGCGAAAGCTGGACAGTGAATAAAGAATACCGTAGAAAAATTGATGCTTTTGAGTTATGGTTTTGGAGGAGAGTATTGAAAGTGCCATGGGCTGCCAAAAGAACCAACAGATCTGTGTTGGAAGAAGTGCAGCCAGAGTGCTCCTTGGAGGCCAGGATGGCCAAACTTCATCTCTCATACTTAGGACTTATTGTCAAGAGGGACCAGTCACTGGAGAAGGATATCATGTTTAGTAAGGTGGAGGGTCAGAGAAAAAGAGGAAGACTCCCAGTGAGATGGTTTGACAAAGTGACAGCATCAATGGGCTCAAGTGTGGCAACAATTGTGAGATTGGCCCAGGACAGGGCAGTGTTTCGTTCTGTTGTGTATAGGGTTGCTATAGACTCAATGGCACCTAACAATAACAACACTGTTATTCGTTGCTGTGTGCCATCAAGAGCCATAGTAACCCTGTATAAGGTTTCTAAGAATGGCTTTTGGGTTACCAGTCCAATGCTTATCCTATAGCAGCACACCTTTAATTGACAATGAAGTTATATTACCTAGTTGCATAAAACTATGTTAATTTTCTTATCTCAAAACATTGGCATTAAAGCCATTTTTATTTTATTTAAAAAAGTAAACTTGTGAACTGAGTGAAAGTTTACAGAGCAGATCATCAGTTTTACATTCAATAAATAATGTTATTCCTCTTCACAATGTCCCACATAACTCTTATGCTTTTTTGTATTTTTTTTCTGATTGTTTTTATAGCATGCCATAGTTGAAAGATTTATCTTCAAGCTCACTAATTCAAGCTTCAATTACTTTGAATCTTCTCCTTCACCCTTTCAACGTATTGTACATTTCTGAATTCTTAGTATTAATCTTCTGGATTTCTAATTGAGGTTTGGTATTGTTTCAAAATTTGCATTTATTTTTTCTGTTTTCTATTACAGCGTTTTTCTGAATTCTTCTAAAAGTTTTTTCTGTGTTCTCCTTGCTTTCCTCAACTTTCTGTCAGTCCACTGAAGGGACCTAAATATCATTCTTTGATATTGTTTTTTCAGTTAGTTTCATTACCTTTTTTCCTCAAATTTTTTTTTCTGTCTTTGCATGTTGGTCCTTTGTTTGAGCCATTCTCTCTAGCTCCTTCCTGTGAGCTAAAATTATCTGTTGTCTCCAGGGCCTTGTGGGTTGTCATATTTGTGAAAACAAACGGTGCAGTTGTTGGACCCAGAGGAGAAAAAAATCTGATGGGTTTCTGCAATCCAAGGAGCTCATAATGTGGTTGTGGAAGGGATGTGACAGCAAAGTACCTGGCCCTAGATGGAGTTCCTCTTAGCTTCAGTGTTTTCTGTGTTCAGAGCACTTAATACTTGATGGAGCTTGTGTCCATGACTGCTAGGACAACAGGGAAGCTAAGGGCAGGTTGACTGGTTAAATCCTGGTCTGGCGGCTCTGTAGATTTTGAATCCAGTGGTACACCAAAATGGCGCAGCTAGCTCCCAACTTACATTGGTGTGGCTTCCAATCACGTGCCTCCCAACTCCAGGAGAGCAAGGTCTGCACTGGGGATGGATGAGGGAGGGAGTGGGCCACAGCTGTGGTAACAAGGGGAGTCTGGGGACAAAGAAGAAATTGTATCTTTCCCGTCACCCACTCAGATCTGCTATACTAGTCCTCCTCCACTGCCAAAGCTGCTCACAGGATGGTCAAGCCATGTCTGGCCAGCCATCCACCAGTCAGTCTCCTTCCCTGGCCATCCCTGCTCATCTTCCCCTCACAGTAAGCACTCCATCCACCTCTTTAATCTTTCTTTGGAAGTTCAGGTTGCCAGAATTTTCATCTGTATCTATTTTATTTGGTCTTTCATATCTGTTGCAGGGGGTCTATGTAGTACATCTGCCTCATCAATCATATTGCTGGAAGTTGTCTAAATCCATTTATTTTTAACATTTTAAGTTAAACATTTTAAAGTTGGTATGGCTGTAATAATGTCAACAGAAGTAATACAAATGAAAGCTATATTCAGAGGTTGAGATGTAACAGAGCTTTTGCTTTTTTTTTGGTCTGTCTACCCAGGTGCAAACTTAGTCATAGACCTCATTTGTTAATCTTTTTGTCAAATAAGAATTTGTTTTTCTAACACAATAGAGCTTTGAATTTTAACTTAAAAAATTGTGATTCTTAAATACCTCTTAAAATGTCTTTAAATCAAAGTACAGCATTCAAACACTGAAACATTTTTTTTGTATATATATATATAGAAAATTGCCTGTCACACACTAGGCAATGCAATCAAAGGTGTTAGAAATTGACAAATGTCTCAGTATTGGATAAGCTTTTTCAAATCTTAGAGTTCATGGTGAGTGATTCATGCATGATGAAGAACTGTGACACATATGCCAACATCTATCAGAAAAAAATATTTTTTCCAGATTTTCAAGAGAGTTATTTAACTTTCAATAACATTTAATTCAACTATTATTTTAAAAAACAAAACAAAACCCATGAATTTAATTAAATAAAACACTCAGAAGGGATCGTGGCATTTTTTTTTATAAAACTTTAAATTATATACTTAGGATCAAAGATGCTTATATGAGAATATATGATACTTATATGGAGTCCAGATGTGGTACTGTAAGGCAAATATAGGACTACTAGTCAAAAGGTCCATGGTTAAAACCACCAGCTGCTACTTGAAAACACTATAAGTCGGATATGACTCCACAGCACTTAGCAACAACAACACGATAAGGGTAAGTCAAAAAGTACTACTACAAAGTCAAAGAAAGCTTTGCTAAACAAAAATATCAAAATGTGAAGCTATTGCTTCTCAACATAACCTCCATCTAGAGCTATACACTTCTGAAGGCAGTGTTTCTATCTTTCTAATGTTTCCCCACAGACTGTTGTATTATTCAATTTATATCAGATCAAAACAACCATTTCAGTCTCCTTGAGGTACTCACATTGTGTTCCTTTTAAATTTTGTTTGTGTTTTGAAATAAAAAAGTCTGAAGGGGCTAGGTTGGGGATATAGGGTAGATGGGGCAAGGTTTGTGAATGAAATTTTTCTGGTACCAACCTTGCTATCCTCAAAGAGTGAACATGTGTATTATGATGAAAAACAATTTCCTTGATTCAACTTTTCTGACCTTTTGCTCACTAATGCAGTTTCCAGTTTTTTAAAAAACTTTATAATAAGCCCTTGTGATTATCCTCTTTCCTTTGAGAAAATCTAACCAGATTATTCCTTTGGACTCTCAAAAACCAGTCACCATACCCTTCTGAGCTGACTGCTCCATTTTGATGTTAAGTGAGCCAACAGATCCCCTCAGAAGTCAATGTTTTGATAGGGTGTATTTTTTTTAAGGCACCATCATTACTGAGAGAATTTGTCTGCAGTCATCCACTGATTGCTGACATGTGTCTAAACATGTTTTGTTTCAAATAAACCTATGCATGTTTAAACTAGAACCCTAACAGTAATACTTCATCACTTATCCTCATATATAACAATTGCTGAAGTCCTAGTGCAGTGCTGTGTGTTAATGCGCTGGCCTGCAAAGCTGGTTTTAAGAGCAACGTCGACAGTTCATGCTCACCAGTCACTCTTTGAAAACCCTAAATAGGGTCTCTATGGGTCAGAACTGAATCAACAGCACTCAACAACAAAGGTAATTCACAAAAACTTTTATAATTTGAAATTGAATTAGGTATAGACTCAAACTCTAATTGTGATTTTCCAGAGGAAATATTGTTGGGAACTTAAAAAGTAAAAGTATTCATGTGTGGTAATTAAAAAAAATATTTTTAGAATGTGTTATTTGAAAATGGTTGTCATTTTGATAGCCACGTGATATTTGCTTCAAGAAAATACGACAATGAAGTCGTAATTAAGTGCTTCAGCTACAATTCCCATCAGGTTGTTGTAAAAGTGAGCATTAGCAAGTGGTTACCAAGGGAAAGATGATCACACTAGAAAAGAGTCATGATTATGAAGTTTGATGTTTTCATTTTATAAAACAAAAATAATTAATTTCCCTTTGATAAGTAATTGGCTACAAATTCTACTCACCTCTTACAGAATGCTGAAATTAGATTTTCTTAGTTTAACTCTTTCAACCACATAGTTGAAAATATTCTGTTGGAAATTCGAGCACACCCAGTGATATTAGTCTATTTTGGGTGGCGTTCAAAAAAAAGTTTATAGTAAGATAATTATCCAACTCTGTTGTTGTTGTCAGGTGCCATCGAGTCGGAACTGACTCATATCCAAATATTACCATTATATTATATACGCTTTATTTATTAGCTTATGTATCTTGAGGGGAACACTTTTCAAACATTGAGCTTAATAAACCCATAAGATAATTAAGAAAAAAGAGATACACAATCTCTTGAAAGGTCATTTAAAATAATCTATAATGGAAGTTTTACATTAATTATATTAACCCATGAAATGGTGCTATGCTAACAGGCAAATATGACTAAGAATTAATGTTATATTATTTGGTCATCATTCTTCATTCAAATACTGCATTGTTTTCTGTTTGGCTGTTATATGTCCCTGCTGTTCTACATTGGCATGTTTGTTTCTTTACTGATTACTCAGTTTTCTATTTTGATAAAAAATGAGTACCCAGGCATGAGACAATTCAGATAAACACCAACATTCACTATATTTCCAACTTGTAAGCCTACAAGTCAACTGAAATAACAAATATGGAGAACTGCTTGGCACATTTCTCTCTGTGGCTTGTACACAACTTGATTATACCTCATTTTATAGCCCAGTTTGATACTTCTTATTCATGATGACCTTTGCATTTCTTCTGACTTCTCCTCTATGTTTCCCATAATTAAAAAAATAAAAAAATAAATCTCTACTGTCTTGGATAGTTCAAAAACATATCTATACTGTTCAGCAGACACTTTTCCAAGCCTATTTTCACGTAGCCTGACTCTGCAGAAGCTTCTCCCTTTCCCTGGGATTCTGCCAAGTTTCACCCTGCACAATCTCTGATATTTTTACCTTTTATTTTATAAATGTTTCCTTCTATTAAAATAACACATGTGCATAGACTTAACATCAGAAAACAAATGAAGACATTTGTTATGAAAAAAAGAATAGCTCATTCCTTACACGATACTGTTCCCCCAGAAGCAGAATACTTAATATTATCATGTATTAGTTTATGTAAGTTTATCAATATTTCTTGATTAAT
>NW_006408581.1:7704576-7724797 GCF_000296735.1 Chrysochloris asiatica | reverse complement strand
TTTTTGATGTGGGTTGTTTATTTGTTTAGTATTATAGGTATTCTCTTTAAACTTCCATCTATGGATGTTTACAACTTCTCACTCTAACAATCAAATGCCAATCATAATTACCAATCCATCTACCTCAATCTCATAAACATATTGCTCCTATGCAATCCTCTTACCATAAAAATATTTAAAAATATTTCCATTAGCATTTTTCTTTAATTATTGAATATTGTTTTCAACTGACATATGTGTTATATCAGTAATATGTTTCTACTTGATTCATTTTCTTTTGTTTAATTTATAAGTTGTCTTAGGCTACAATCTGTAGAGAAGTAAATAAGTGAAACTTATATATGTACACATAAAGAAATATTTATATAATGGAAATGGCTCACATAGTTGTAGAGATAGGAGAGTCTCAAGTCCTGGTCAGATGAACCATGATCAGCAGGTTAGATGGGAGGCAGGCAGGTAGCTAGGAAGGCAAGCAGGTAATGGAGTATAAGTTACTAGCTCAATTCCAAAGAACTAGCGATCAGAGGATGAGCCAGATGCAAGATCCAGACTCCACTGAGAGCAAGCAAGCTTTGCCTGATTGTACAATATATTTGAAGCAAGTCACACCCCCAAAAAAACATCCTTTAAATTGATTGGCTACTCATAGACAACTTAATAATAGAGTTAATTACATTATTAACTTAATAGAGTTAATTACACTGAGAATTCTGACCTGACACAAAACAGTATCACATAAGTAATAATAATATGTTGTTGCTGTTGTTTAGTGCTGTTGAGATGGTTCTGACACATAGTGACTACGTATAGAGTTTCCATGGAGCAGTTGGTGAGTTTGAACCACTGATCTTGTGGTTCAAACTGACATTCTGGTCTAGTACTTTATCCCACAGCTCCACATTAGGACTCCAGGTAATAAAACAGTGCCACACCATGTTTTAATTGATTTCAAGGTTTTTCTTGTTTTCTTTATGTATTTACCACTAATGCACACCCAACTCTGACACGGAAATATATTACCTCCTCTAACACAATAAAACACATCAAAATTTCTATTCGTTTTTTTTCCTTTAATTTTCTTTCTTCTTTGGAGAATGTTTTCGCAGAACCCTCTGGCTTTTTGCTCTTTTTATGAGGGGTTTGCTCTGAACCACTATTGCACAGCTATCATCTGGGGAGATTTAGTCATGCCAGTTACTGTTTTTCATGTTAACAGATACCCAAAAATATTTCCCATTCTTTAGTTCTCATTTCCTTATTGTGAATTAGGCACAAATGAACTTAAACATTTGTGATTTACTAACAAGTGATCATTACCCTACAGCATCTGTCACCTTAATTGGAAATACGAAGATCTTTCAGCCTCAGCTTTTAGATTGCTTTTCCTCAGAGAGAAATCTTCCACTTCCTTTTGACTGTCACCAATCTAGAAGCCAAGTTCAAAAGAGGAGATGAGCAGACTATCACTGTTTTATTTCAACTGCCCCCTATTTCAGGTGCACTTGTGAAAGAGTCCTCTGTTACAACTTTTCTAGAAATTAAATCTTCAGTGTTGTCAGGCTGTGTGAAGTGGGAAGATAATTGTTAAGGAGTCTAATAACTCCTTATGATCCAGCATTTCAAACAATATTTTGACTGTTCATCACAACAGTGTTCCTGCTTATATAAACTAAAGCCATCCCTGAGCCTTTCCACAACTACACTTCTGACTTTTTGACCATATTTTTACAAACATAGATGTCAGCTTTCTTAGTTTTTCTGAGTTTCATCCACATTCCAAGTCCAAAAATCTTGTCTTTTAACGACTTAATTCTCATTTCTTGCATTTCTTGGTAGTTGTTGACTTATGACCTTTTACAATTAGAAATTATTTTATTGACAGGGTTTTTTATAGACCTGTGTAGATAAAAGTTCAGTTTACTCTATTAAGTAAGTCTCTGTTCCTTTTCCCATTTTGCATTAGTGAAAATTTCACCCTAACTCTTGCTCTTATTAGATGGTGGTGATGATGGTGGTGGTTGTGTGTCATGAAGTTGGTTCTGACCCATAGAGACCCAGTATAGGGCATCTGAGGCTGTAAACATTTACAGAGCCAACAATCCTCCTCTTTCTCCTACAGAGCAGCTGGCAAATTTACACTGCTGACTTTGCAGTTAGCAGCCTAACTTGTAACCCACTATGTTACCAGGGATGCTTCACTAAATGGGAGTGCTCTTCATTTCTGCTTATTATTTGTTTTTGAGTTTGCATCTCCTGGCAGATGAACAGCACCTCTTCACAGTCTCTCCATCTTCAGTACTCATCACCTAGAATAATCTGGAATTGGAAGAGTTTCTACTCCCAACCTCAAAAACAGGAGCTATTTTTTCCTTATTAACGTAGAAACCATTCTTACATGTACACTAGCTCAAAGCAATTATTTCTGTCTATACTGTGTTAGACTTGATTCTTTAAATACATAGAATTTATTCATGATTTTTTATGGCACTTTTATTTTTCTATATAACATGGTCTATTGAGTCTCTGTTAGCACTTTTTTTTTTTTCCTTTTACATCATTCTACAGCATTCTTTTTATCTCTAAGTATATTAGTGTGACTGCTTTGTAGGACTATGAAAATACGTCTTGTACTATAACAAGCCACACAAATGTATTTGCATGAATGTGGCATCAGAGTTCCTCTTAGAAAAGTAATAATTATTGTTCAGCAAATTACTCCACTGAACTCTAAGGGGAAAAGAGAAACTTCCAACCAAAGGTTGTCAAGTCAAAGAAGTGAGCTAAGCTGCTTTGCATGAGTAAAAGGGAGAAATCTGTTTTGTATCTGAGTGATTATGGGGTAGAAAGTATAGGAGATCAGGAGAGTTTGGGAAAGGAGTCAGCACAATAGAGATATTTTGAGATGGCAATCATCTAAGGTACTGATTTCATTAATGAAAAGCATTATCCAAGTTAATAAAAATGCTTATGCTGATTGGAGATAAAGGTAGTGAATATGCTTATAACGTTAAGAAAGATCATTTTAGGTAAGGTGTCATCAAGAAGTACATATTTTGATATCAGTGACATAAATGACTACATTGCAGTGGAGTGGCTTCCTAATATTCCATCAATAGTTTTGTGCCTTTCTGCATCATAAACACCTATTTTCCCCTTTGGAACTCCTCCCATTATAGATCTTCAGCAAGATTTATTACATTCACAAATGATTGTATGAATATCTTATTTAAATGAAGTAAAAGGAGTGAATGCTTTTGAGTCATTTATACAATAGAAACAGCACTTTAAAAACCAAGGCCCAAACTCCATTGATATAAGTATTCCCCTTTGGATTTCCTCAGGACTGGGAGCCAGTCATCATGTTAATAAGCTATTCTTACTAGATTTCAAGGACTAGAGCGTCTCCAAATTTGTGCAACTCACTTTTAAATAGTTATTTTTTAGATTCCCACAAATAAGGTTCACATAGGTTAATCAATTTTTCCTAGTTCATACAGCTGTGAATTTTAAATTCCTCCATTCCCAGTATTCAGATTCTTGTTCTGTTTTTCTAATATTAAACTATAAACATGATCCACACAACTTGCCAATCAAGCTGTATTCATTTTCTGCACCTTTGTCTCACACTAAAACTGGTGCTATGAGATTTGCTTCTCTATTACCTTTCTTATCTGCTCTAGCTCTAATGAACATGATTTTATTCTAGTTATTTTTATCAGTTAAAAATTTCACAAAATTAGATACTAGTCTGATATTAGTCAAAATGTTGAATGCCATATGTTTTCTATTTATCTATCTATCGGTCATTCATAGAGACTCCAACTTCCAAAAATATCTTTAAGACGCTTCTGTTGTAATACTGTCTATTTGTCATTACAAAAGACAGCATTATGGACCAATATTGTAGTTAGAGAGAAATATGCATATATATATGGCTTTGCTACTTAATAGCTCTTTTATCTTTGGGAAGGCATTTGTACCTTGTAAGCCCAAATATTCTCTCTATATGGGAGAAAGATTAGATTTTCTGCTCCCACAAATATTTACAATCTCAGAAATCCTACACTACACAAGGTGGTTGTTAGTAATGGTACCATGGCACTAACCAACAACAACAGCACAAAGTATTTAAAATAGTGTTGGGCACATGAAATAAGTCAATGAAATAGAAACTGGCTTTAGTTAACTAAATAGGGGTTGTTGTTGTTGTTAAGTGCCGCCGGGTCAGTTCCAACTCATAACAACCCTGTATAGGGTTTCTAAGCAGCGGCTTGTAAGCTTGAACTGCCAACCATGCAGCTCAAACCAATCCTGCAGTCCAGTGCATTAACCTGCAGCATAAACCAAATAGATGGTGGTGGTTATGTGCAATAGAGTCAGTTCCGATTCACAGCGACCCTGTATAGGATTTCTAAGGCTATAAATCTTTATGTAAGCAGAAAGCTTCATCTTTCTCCTGTGGAGCCACTGGTAGTGCCAAATGGCTGATCATGAGATTAGCAGCCTGACTGACACCAATACGAGGTAGCATCTAAGAAACATGGATGTTGTCAAAAATGAAATGGAATGCATAATAATTGATATCAATACCGAAGATAATAATTAGTTAAAATGGACCAGCATTGCACATTTTGAATTTGAGAGTAACATGGTTTACTATGCCAAGAGTGACAAATTGAAGAGAAATGGCATTGTATTCATCATCAAAAAAGAACATTTCAAGAGCTATCTTAAAATACAAAACTCACTTTGACACAATAATATCTATACACCTACAAGGAATACCAGTTAATACCACTATTCTTCAGATTTAGAAACCAATGGCTAAAGCCAATGATGATGAAATTGAAGAATTCTACTAACTTCTTCAGCCTGAAATTGATCAAACATGCTCTCAAGATGTACTGATAATTACTGATGATTGGAATGCAAAGGATGGAAACAAAGAAGGATCAGTATTGGAAAATATGACCTTGGTATCAGAAATGACACTGTACAGTGCATTATGGATAGGACCAATGACTTCTTCATTGTAAATATCTTTTTTTTAAAAAAACATAAAAGATGAATATACACATGGAACTCATCAGATGGAATACACAAAAACCAAATTGACTATATCTTTGGGAAGAGATGATAGAAAACTTCATGTTATCAGTAAAAACAAGAACTTGGGCAGATTGTGGAGCAGACCATTAATTGTTCATATGTACGTTCAGGCTGAAGATGAAGAAAGTTAAAACAATACAGGATGGCAAGACTTCATCTCTCATACTTTGGACCAGTCCCTGGAGAAGGACAACATGCTTGGTAAAGTAGAGAGTCAGCCAAAAAGAGGACTATCCTCAGTGAAATGGATTTGCACAGTGGCAGCAGCAATGACCTCAGACATAACAATAATTGTGAGGGTGGCACATTTCATTCTATTGTGCATAGGGTCACTATGTCAGAGCCAGCTCGAAGATACCTAATACCAACACTGTATTTCAGAATCAGTTTCGACACCATTTCAAGTAACAAAAGGTAAAGAGCTTCTTAGATTCCTAAGATATCTCATAAAATGATAAAATAATTCTCTAATATTTCAGACAGACATTATACCATTAGTTTTATTAAAAAATACTGATCATGATAATCAACAAAAGCATTAATTAAAGTATTGAAACACATAATCCTAATAAACAAAAAATTTTATGCTTACTGGAGATAAAGATATTTCACTATGCTTATAGTAGTTAACTATGTAGTGTATCCTTGGATGAAAGAACATGTCATCCATTTATCTTAATTTAACTAATTCTTCATTATGACAGATGGGCTCATAAATATACAATATCACCCAAAATTGTGCTCCTTTTAAAAGATCATATTATGAGACCAAATGGCCAATATTTGCCATATAGCGAAGTTTATAAAGGGAGCAGGGGTGGCAGGGAACTTAGATTCATGGAAATGGAACAACCAGAACACTGTTCTTATTGATATGCTTCTTTAATTGGTTCCAACTCAGAGTAACTTTGCATAGTACTTCTGAGGAGTGGCTTGTGGGTTTGATCCTCCAAGCTTGTGATTTAGATTCCAGTACTTAGTGTAGTTTGCTGAAAGTGAAGAGTACTGATGAAGATCAAGGAACACAGCCTTCGGTATGGATTGCATCTCAATGTCAAGAAAACAAAAATCCTCACCACTGGACCAAAAAACAACATTCTTATCAACAGAGAAAAAATTGAAGTTGTCAAGGACTTCATTCTTCTTGGATCAATTATCAACATTCGCGGAAGCAGCAGTCAAGAGATCAGACGACGTAATACATTAGGCAAATCTGCTGCACAGGAACATTTTAAAGTGCTGAAGAGCAAAGATGTCACCTTGAGGACTAAGGTACGCCTGACCCAAGCCATGTTATTTTCAATAACCACATATGGATGATGCAAAAGCTGGACAGTGAATAAGGAAGATCGTAGAAGAATTGATGCCTTTGAGTTGTGGTGTTGGAGGAGAATACTAAAGGTGCCATGGACTGCCAAAAGAACCAATAGATCTGTTTTGGAAGAAGTGCAGCCAGAGTGCTCCTTGGAGGCCAGGATGGCTAAGCTTCGTCTCTCATACTTTGGACATATTGTCAGGAGGGAACAGTCGCTGGAGAAGGATGTCATGCTGGGTAAGATGGAGGGTCAGAGAAAAAGAGGAAGACCCCTAACAAGATGGATTGGCCAGGTGGCATCATTGATGGCATCGAGTGTGGCAGCGGTAGTGAGTTTGGCCCAGGATCAGACATCATTTAGTTCTGCTGTGCACGGGGTCGCTATGAGTCGGTTCCAACTTGATGGCACCTGACAACAACAATAACTTAGCATAGTGGTTACGAATCGGGCTACGAGCCACAAGGTCAGCAGTTCGAAAGTACCAGTTGTTCTGTGGGAGAAAGATGAGGCTTTCTGCTCCCGTAAAGATTTACAGCCTCGGAAACCCTGTACAAGGTCACTATGAGTGGGAAAAGACTCCACGGCACATAACAACAACAACAACAACAACAACAATAATTTATACTACATCACCACACCAGGACTCCAACCAAAACACAAAGAAAATTTTGACACAAAATTGAAAAATGTAACAAAGTCACTGAATAATACTTAAAGAAATTGTTAAATGAAAATATAATTTGCTGTGTAGATTTTCATAAAAAACACAATAAAGTATTTTTAGATAAATAAAATGAAAAGATGTAAGTCAAAACCAGAGAAACTACACATTTAAAACATATGTAGTCTTTGATGTGATTATACTGTATTAATCTGAACATAAGTAAAGTCATAAACTCTGAAATTAAAATCTAAGAGAGAGAGAAAGTTAATGGGATAGAGAAACTGTACAAAAAGGACTTAAATTATTTCAATATTTTATTTCTCATAAAGAAAACTCATGAGGCGGGGTTTGATAGTGGATTAGGGAGAGGTGCCATGCAGACCTCCACCAGTAATAACACAGAATACCCAGTGAAGCAGGTTCAGGGCATGATCCTGGAACTCTGAACTACATATAAAGGAATATTTAAAAGGATCAAAGGCTTACTGCTAGTGGGATTTGTAGCAGAAATAAAAAAGGTGGCATTTTCTGATCTGCAGCTGCCAGCAGGTCCCAGGGCAGCCATCTTGGGCATGACGGAGCAGGTGCAGGATCATAGGAGTTCTCCCACCACAGAAGTATGGCTGTTCTTCGGAGATAAAAGTGTGAACATTTTTTCTGTTCATTTGTCTCTCTCTGCACACCTCCACTCTGGTGACTAGAGGGGGTTCCTGAACAAGTCGACACCCCAACACTCCCAGAGAGTTCTACATGGATCTGCTCAGCAAAGACCACCGGGCCCAGAATCCATGAAGTGATAGGAGTCAACAGGAGCAACTTAAAATGGGAGAGTTTTCAAAAATTTGCTCTGGCCAGTCCTGGACTGTTTCTCAATAGAGAAACACCTGAACAGGCTTGAGGAAAGGAGAGAGGCTAAAAATTAAATTTTTAGTTATGTCATAAAGAGCAACAGTAACATAAAATTTCTCAGGTGGCCTTGAAGGCAGGAAGCTGAAAAGGGGGTATTAACGTCTTACTCATATTTTGCTAGCATAGTGGTTACAAATCGGGCTGCAACCTGCAAGGTCAGCAGTTTGAAACTACCAGCTGTTCCATGGGAGAAAGATGAGGCTTTCTGTTCCTGTAAAGAAGTACAGCCCCAGAAACCCTGTACAATGTTGCTATGGGTCAGAACCGGGTCCATGGCACATAACTACCAACCACCATATTTTGCTATGTTTTTTTTTTTTTTTTGGTGATTATAAACTTTAGTGTCCAGTCTGGGGTTTTCTTTTTTTTGTATTTTGTTTTTGATTTCTTGTTTGTTTTCTTGTTTTTTGTTTGTTTGTTTGTTGTTTCGGTCACCCTTCTACCTTGGGGTGAGCTCTTTCTCTTCCGACATTACCTAAGAAGAAACAGCAATTGTGGCCATATAGCCAAGCTACAATCATACCCTATGAAATCCCACCATAAGGGAAAGAGCTAATACCAGCTACTATGAAACTCATAGCAACCTTACATAGTACTTCTGAGGAGTGGCTTGTGTGTATGAACCTACAAACCTGTGATAGCCCACACTTGCTAAAATTACTCTGATTTGAGTAATAAGAGAAGTGAAAAGGGAAGCCCATCTCCTGATCATATCTACCAAGAGGCAATAATAAAAGGCAGAAAGCCCAATAATATGTCAACATACACTAATCTAATTATTGAAAATAATCTAATTATTGAAAATGCCCTCAAGTCAACAGAAGATCTCAACTCTTATCCAGAAACAAGATTGTTGTTGTTGTTAAGTGCCGTTGAGTCAGTTTTGACCCATAGCGACCCTGTACAGGGTTTCCGAGGATGTAAATCTTTACGGGAGTAGAAAGCCTCATCTTTCTCCCGTGGAGCGGCTGGTAGTTTCGAACCGCTGACCTTAAGGTTCACAGCCCGATTCGTAACCACTATGCTACCAGAGCTCCAGAAACAAGATAGAGCACGTGAAATAAATGAGCTTGAGATAGACCCAGCCTTCCCATTGGAAGGAGGGAAGGCTCTGGAACTGCCTGATAAGGAATTCAGGAGAATAATATTGAGGTATATCCAAATATTCCACTGAAGGGTTGAGAACAATAAGGAAGAAGTCAGAAAAGTGCTACAGGAACAACCAAATAAGATAGAAATAGCATTAGAAACAATTCAAAACCTGCAAAAATAGGTCCAAACAATTAATAAAATATCAGAAATTGACAAAAAGAAACTGAAGTCAAATAACTAATGCTAGGATATGTTAAGCTATGAAGTTGCTCTATAAGTACTTATGATGTGACTTTCAGTACCAATATGTGCTCTTGAAATATTTCATATTTAAGAAAATTACAGGAAAAGAATATGAACTAGCAAAAACAAAAAATCCCTGCCATTGGGTAAATTCCCACTCATATACAGACTACAAATATCTTCTTCCACTAGCAGCTGGTGGGTGTGATCTAATGACTTTTCAATTAACGGCTGAACTCTTTAACCAGTGTGCAATATTTCAACTTGGAGAACAAGGATTATGGTTGTTCATGAATATCTTAATTGACATATTCCCAATCCATGAAAGTTGGGTCTACAATTCATTTCAGCTTCCACCTGAGTTGGTTTTTTATCCAAGAGATAAGTTAAAGATAGAAATAAATTACAAAAACAGAAAAGAAGTATCAGTTATCTTCCCTTGGAGAAAAAAAAAAAATGAAATGATCAAAAGTGAAATCGTTATTAGAGAACAGGCAATAAATACAATGTTCTTTTTGTTGTATCACTGTTATTTATGAAGGTTGGTTCCTTAACTATGCTGCACTTCCCCCTCTGCTGTGCAGCTATATTTTATGTTACTGAAGTTTCTATATCATGATCTATGTATTTACAAGCCTTATGTTTTCATTAAAACTATGCAACTTATAACATTATCATTTAATATAATTCATAAGGTGCTCTGGTAGCATAGTGGTTACGAATCGGGCTGTTAACCTCAAGGTTGGCAGTTCAAAACTACCAGCTGTTCCACGGGTGGGTGGGAGGAGGCAAGGGGAGGGGGAGATGAGGCTTTCTGCTCCCGTAAAGATTTGCAGTCTCAGAAACCCTGTGCAGGGTCACTATGAGTTAGAACCGACTCCACAGTATTTAACAACAACAACAACAATGATGATTTGTTTTTGTTAATTACAAATTACTTAAAGAATTACCTAAACTTATTTAAGGATTGTTGTTGTGGTTGTTATGTTAGGGCTTTTTATTTACCTTTTAACATGGAATCACTATTGTTATCTTGAAGTACTAATATCCCAGGGAATTTACCTTGAAATGATGCAGTAGATGATTCCCAAAGGTGCATTCAAGGGCTAATATTAGATGATTTCATCATTTCCTTGAAATACTGCCCCTTCCTGTGCTGTTGGTGGATGTTCTGCTGTAGCTTATCAAACAGCAGATGCTTAGGTATCCTGCTGTCATCCAGGGAGCAGGTTTATTTTGTAGCAAGTGACACTTCCAGATGGTGAACTGGATGTAGTCTAGCAAGCTGTTGATGAAACAGCTCAAGAAGTGATGTAAGGCATTTGTGGGCAGTCCAAATTTCATTAAAAATTCATTAGATATTAATATCATGTGTTACTCATTCAAATGGTTTGGAGTGTAATGCCAGGATTTAACTTTGTCCGTTAAACTCAACAAGGTCATGCTTCATTAGTTAACCCTGTACATTTCTATTCTTAGTTGATTTTTTAGTTTGCAGTTCTGTTTTACAAATAAAATATTCTTTTATCTAAGATATTACTGTATATAAGACCTCCCCTAAGTTTTTCTAGATATAGCATTTTACCTTCTCAGCAAAGCAAGCTAGATTTTCTTCCATTCTTATTTTTCTGTTTGTATGTTTTGAAATACAATTTATAGTCATGACTTTTCTTCTTAACCTATGTTCCATATTTAAATAATACATTTAAAAATGATAATGTATCAAGAGCATATTGAATCCTACAATTAAAAGTCCCTGGATCGTCTAAATGGTTTACATTAGGCTACTGCCCCAAAAGCTGGTGGTGCAAATCCACCCAAGGATACCATGGAAGAAACAGACATGTGCCCTACTTCTGTAAGGATCATAGGCAGTGTAACTCTGGAAGAGGCAGGCATTCTTCAAAGGACCCTCAGTAACACAAGAAAAAATACAGCAACAAAAAATTCCACAATTAAATTGTAGTGTATTTATTGCTGTTAGCTTCCAAAGAGTCATGCACAACAGAACACAACACTGCCTAGTCATATGCCATCCCTGGGATCCATGGTGAATTGGAGCATTGTTATTTATAGGACTTTCATTGACTGATTTACTGCAAGTATATTGCCAGACTTTTCTTTCTAGTCTTTCTTGTTTGGAAGTTGTGCTGAAACCTGTTCAGCATCAAAGCAACATGACATCCCCTCTGACAGATGGATGGTGGCTGTACATGAGGTGCGTAGGTCTAGAATAGGACCTGGTTCTCCAGACTGAAAAGCAAGAATTCTACAGCTGAACCACTCCTTAATTGAGAGAAATTTTGTATATGTGGGATGACTACATTATAAACAAAAAACAAAAGCCCACTACTTTGGAGTCACTTCCAACTTCTAGTAAAACACATATGACAGAGCAGATCTACTCAAACAGTTTCCAGTTTATGAAGACAGACTGTCACATCTTTCTCTTATGGAGTGGCTAATGGATTCCAATGGGTCCTCTGAAGATGCCTTCTAACCTTTGGTTGGAGCCCAAGGGTTTTAACTACTGCACAACCAGGATACATTCACTACATCATACGTAACAAAAATAGTTCAGACTTGGTTTGCATCACTCTGTAATAATATGGCATTAGAACAGTTTTCTGCTCTCTCCCACTTGCTTAACAAAACAATCACTTCTTTAAATAATTGATATCAGGCTATTCTCTAGATTCTATTCATTCTTATGTTTTAATTTTCATTAGGTCCAGTAGAATTTAGATAAAGGAAAGCAAGGAATTGCAAAATATTTTGGTATGAAAATTGTATTTTAAATTTACATTTGTAGAACTCTTAATCCAGGTATATAATAATATGCAGAGACAAAGTAGCCTGTGTCTATATTGAATATATAAAAATTAGCTCTGCCTCTATGAACAATAAAAATAAGATATTAAAAACTTAATGCCAGTTGCTGTTGATTCATGGTGACTATGTATCTGCTACGAAGGGAACTAAAACTTTATTGGTGATGATGGGGGTTGTGGGCCATGGAGTGGCTTCCAACTCATAGCAACTCTGAATAGGGTTTCCAAGGCTATAAATCTTTATGGGAGCAGAAAGCCTCATCTTTCTCCTGCAGAATGGTTGGTAGTTTCGAACTGCTGTCTTTGAGGTTAGCAGTCCGACTCGTAATCATTATGCTACCAGAAAACCATACTTGTTGTTAAGTGCTGTTGAGTCAGTTTTGACCCATAGCGATCCTGTGTAGGTATTCTGAGGAGCAGCTGGTGAGCTTGAACCACCGACCTTGCAGTTCAAACAACTTTGCAGTCTAGCGCATTAACCCACAAAGCCACACCAGGACTCTATACTAGAAAACCATACCACTGTTGTTGTGTGCTGTGGAGTTGGTTCTGACTCATAGCGACCCGTACAGGGTTTCCTAGGCTGTAAATCTTTACGGGAGCAGAAAGCCTCATCTTTCTCATGCGGAACAGCTGGTAGTTTCGAACTGCTGACCTTGCGGTTCACAGCTCAATTCGTAACCACTATGCTACCAGAGCTCCTTACTAGAATATCTTAATTATAATATCTGCTAATTATTCTATATTTAGCAACTTAAAAGAATAAACATTCTGTAGGTCAGGCTTTGGTCATGGCTCAGTGGGGCCTATTAACTCACAGTCTTCAGTAGGATAAAATCAAGCAGTAGGCTGAGGCTGCTGTGGTTCTTAGCAGGCCTCAGTTTATTATCATGTAGGTCTCTCCATGGGGGCTTCATCATAACATGGCAGTTGTCTTCTCTCTGCATTAACAAATCAAGAGAAAGCAAGCTAGAACACTAATTATGGAAGATATAGATGTTCTATGACTTAATTTTAAAAGTGGTATCATATCATTTTTACCATTTTCTAATCCTCAGAAGAAAGCCAATAATTACAAACCACACTCAAGAAGCGAGAATTATACAGGGATGCTAATAGCAAGAAGTGAGATGGTCATTGGGGGCCATTTTTCCTATGTTAAGTGCTTAAAATGAATATACTCTTTACTGCTTAATAGTGTTATTAAAACAGAAAATCACCAGGGAGTAATTGACTCATGCAGGTCTTAATAATGTGACAATAATGCCTGGGGTGGTGTTGGTGATGTGTCATGGAGTCGGTTCTGACTCATAGTTGACCCTGTACAGGATTTACAAGGCTGTAAATCTTTATGGGAGCAGAAAGTCTCATCTTTCTCTTGTAGAACAGCTGATAGTTTTGAACTGCTAACTTTAAGGTTCACAGCCCAATTCATAACCACTACGCTACCAGAGCTGAATTTGGAGTCCTGTTGTGGCATTGTGGGCTAATGCGTCAGACTGCAAAGTCATTTGAACTGCAATGTCAGTGGTTCAAGTTCACCAGCTGCTCCTTGGAAACCCTATACAGGGTTGCTGTGGGTTGGAATTGACTCGATGGCACTTAACAACAGCAAGGTGAATTTATTTGATATCATTCATCTAGCAATAGTCTTGTAACTCCCACCAAATGGTTGGGTGAGGGTATGAAAACAAACTGTATGAAACTTGAACTTGGGGATTAGTCAGTTTTGTCATTCTGCTGGATTTTAAATGAGTCCTCTCAAAAGCAGCCAAAGAAAACTCACTATCATCAAGAAAGAAAATCCAGGAATAGAAAGCATCCTTTAGACCCTGAAATCTCTGTACTGAACCTCTCTGATCCAGAAGACAGAGAAGCCTGTGACCATGAAGAAGCAGGGAAGCTGGGTTTGCTGTCCAGCAGAGGTAGAGATGCATACCATTGGCCTGAGGTTTATGGAGGAAGAGTGTGCTCTTTGAACATTTATCAGCAGTACTAAAGGAGCTTTGTAACATTTGCCCAAGTACAGCAAAGGCCAAGGGGCTGAGAGGCCCTGTGAGACCAGAGAGAGGCATGACTGTGGATATGGTTGAGAAGACACTATCATGACCAGAGAAGAACTCTATCCTAAACTTTTCTGATCCTGAATTACATCCTGACAACTTCTCCAATCAACTCCTTTATCGTGACTATTGTCTGTGAGTTCTGTGTGACCATTGCAGTGGAGTATCGTACCCAGCCGAGAAGCAGAAAGTGCTATGGGAGGAAGAGTTGATTTCAGAACTGGTAAAGAAGTTTGTAGTGTGGAATCATGTCTGACCTCTGCTTCACAGGAACCAGTCTTGGGCTGATGTTGAATTTGATTCTCCAACCCCTTTGTGATGTCAGAGGTCAGACAATGGCCCAGTATAATTTTGACAATACCTAAGAAAATAAATATTTTTAAATTTAGGTAAAATAAAATAATATCGGTAAATTAAAATTTACCCTAAGAAGATTTGAGAAATTTTTCCTTTTGATATAAAATTAGATCTAACTGCAATGTTAATAGAATATACTCCACAATGAAATAATTCCACACTGGGAAGAGCAGATTGTTTTATCAACAAGGAGAGTTGCCAGACTTTAAAAAGGAACAGTTATGCAAGTGGACATTATTATAGACCTGTATTTTCATGATAAGTCTTAAAAGTACCATTTGGCAAAGTACCATTGTAATTATTGACAACCTTTAATGCCTTGAAACAAACAAACAAAAACCCTTAATTATTATAACACTGAAAGAAGTTCAATCCTTTCTGTATAGGCATTCCCTAATATTACAATATATATAATTAATCTAGCAATTTTAATATTCATAATACAACTAATTTTAAATTAATTATTTTCTTAACTATAGAAATAAAACATAAATACTTTATTCCTTTGAAAAATGGAATATTCCAAAAATAAGATTTTAATTTACTTCTGATACATAAAAATAAACAATGCACTGGTAATGAGAAAATATACCTGCCTTTCCCTTCTTTGACTCTTTCACAGGCTTAAGATTTCTAGCAAAATGTAACACACATTAAAACTTCCAATTATAAAGCTATTCATATACAAGAACAACTTCAGGTAATATATTAATTACTATGTTAATATAATCTTTGTTATAAAAATGTTCAAACTATGATTCATAAGAAATGTATAGAAAATATTTGTTGCTTTAAAAAGCATTCTCCAAAAATCAATACAGCTTCCCACATTACATATTAATACTCACCCATTTTCATATAATCCTAACTACCATCTTGCGTCTAAACACTGAAAAAGTAACTTCTTTCAGATCAATTTGTCTTGACAGATACCACTACTGATAGTTATCCATATTGCACAGCTTTTGTTTGGTGGCACAGAAAATTAGCTCTGCTTTTCCTTCCTTATGATTTGTACTTGTACATGAACTTCATGGCAGTAAGAATCAGATAAAAGAATAATAAACTTAAACTGGAGGAATTGTGATTGTTTGAAACAACATATCATTTCAAAGATATAAAACCTTGATGGTGAAATCCCTTTCCTTTTGCTCCTTGCATGAGCTGTCTAATGCATTTATTTCTGTCTACCTTTATTGGAAAATCTGTCCATTAAATTAAACCACGGAAATGTAGGGCAGATGAGTCTTCGTTCAGGGAACTAATAAGCCCACTAAGTCATGAACAGTGGATCAGATGAGCTGTAGTTTTTCACCTTTCTTACACACCTGGGAGGTATTAAACAATTTTTCCTCTGAAGGGGACTTTTTTCCTTGTCCAGAGGAAATACTTTTCTTACACAGACTCTAAATAATGAGCCACTTTAAGGTAACTCTGTGTAGAGGGACTTATGCAGCAATAGTACATCACAGGATGTGTGCTGTTAGAAGCCTGAGCTTATTACTTTGATGTACCAAATGATGCCACAACTCAAAACTTCCTAAAGCTCTATCCATTTGGCATGCAATGAGGGAAGTAAGTGACAAATAAAGATGGTCTAATATAGCCTTGCTGTCTCCATGTCAGGGCCTGTATGTAACAGAAACCTGCCTTCCATAAAAAATTCTTGAGATACTTGCCTGAGCATGGATCCTTGGGGGATTATAAATATGTCCTTATTGCATGAGAGGTTAGCTCTAATGGCACATTTAACATAGATAATAAGAAAGTTATTCTGACAATGGATGCAAAGAACACAGGAGGTTGAACTGGAGAATGAAGAGGATCAAGAGATGAAAATTTAAGAGCACAACACTTATATCAAATTAAGTCCTAATAATGAAAGGACAGGTATTCAAATATGTGTTAATATGATCTATGTAGCATATAGATTGGAAAAGATAAGATACTAATATAATAAAATTGGAGAAAAATGTGGGCATCTTTATATAATTGTGTGTTATATTTAGAATCTATTAATGAAGATTTTGATATTTCAGATAAGGAATTACCTTAAAATTCTCAGCTATTGAGGAAATATGTGTATTTGTGTGTATGGATGTATGATAAATATAAAATTAAAATTTTTCATCTAAGAAAAACAATTTGAATTTCTAAAAAGTAATTTGATAATGAACCAAATTTTGTGATACAACTATAATTTCTGGTTTCATATAATCTTATGACATAATTCAAACATGTTTTTAATAAATAAATCTCAATGAGATAACATAAGTGTGATAACGTATGTATACATAACTATTAACTACTGTGTTTTTGTGTGAATGTAGTATAAATTCTGACAGTTCTAGAGAAAGAAAGAAGGAAGTCAACCATATAAAACATCAGTCTACATATTTCAAACTTCAGATATTATTTCTTACATCATAGTTGACTGCTGTTTATATTTTGGGTGAACCTAGAGGACACAATACTGAGTAGAATTAGTCAATCACTAAAGGAAAAATAATATATGGCAGCACTATTATAAAAACTCAAGAAAATGTTTTCATATTAAAAGAGACATTCTTTAATGTCTACCAGGGGTGGGAGGGAAGGAAGAGTAAGTCACTGGCTAGAGGATAGATACATGTAAACTCAAGTGACAGGGAGGGCAAAATACAAGAAAGGAGAGGAAAATGTACAAAAAGACAGAGGTTGGCAGAAGAATTACAAAGACAGTTGAAGATGCACGGAGGTATTCAAAGGCTAAAAGAGATAGAGGTAAATAGTGTTATATACACAACCTTGGAATAAAAGTATTCTTTGAGTTGATGACATGGACAGGGACACAGACTGAATGGGTATGAAAGAGTATACCCACAAATATACATGAGTTTGAGGAAAGGTATTTGCACATGGTAATTAACACTTCCTGCAAACAGAACTATGAATGTGGTGGATCATACAGCATGAAAAAATGATGAAAATGTCTTAGATATTATCAAACAAGGAAATGAGTTGCTGGGTATGGAAATTCAGGACTATAGTCTCAGGAACACCATGGTCAATTGGCTTAACATAGTCGGCAAAGATAATGTTCTACATCATATTTTGTTGAATAGTGTCTGGGATCTTAAAAGCTTATGAGCAACCATCTAAGGTCCAGCTATTGGTTCTCCATGTGCAGAAGAAAGATGAGAATTGGAGAGACTTGGAATCAATTAGTCCAGTGGGCTAATGGAAAATGTGTACATCAGACTCTGAGAACAGAAGAATTAGATGGCTACCACTACCAACTGCTCTGAAAAGGATTGCATTAGAAGGTCCTGAACAGAGTGGGAGAAAATGTCGAACAAAACTAACAATTATTTATTAAAAACAAAAAGAAACTTGGCTGACTGGTCAGTAAGAGACTGGAGGAACCTTAGACTATGGCCTTTGAACACACCTTGGGTATGCAAGGGAACTCACCCTCGTGGCCCAATTTTTCAGCCAAACAGTGGATGGGCTTATAGACACACAAACTAGTAAGGTATGCTCACCATTGAATGGTCCATCATTCAAAATCAAAAGGTCAACATTTACCTAAGGAAAAAGTTGAGAAGGATTGGATTGGGAAAGTAGGTGGAATGGAAATAGGAACCACAGAGAGGAAGCAAGATAACTTGTTGCATGGAGGGGATTGTAATCAGTGAGATGGAGCAAAGTGTATGGTTTATTAAATGTAGAGGTAATGCTCTTATCTATAACCTTCACTCGGTTCACAATCAACAGTCTTTTAAATAAATTTAAAAGAGCGATAATTCTAAAGCATTTATAAGAATATAGTGTTGAAAAAGAGGGGAGTGGTTGATCTTGCAGTCCAGAAGCAGAGGATCCTGGGGCCATCAAGGGAAAAGAATGGAGTATGGGACCCTATCCAGGGAAGCAGTGACACCAGAGAGGAAGGCAGAGATATTGACATAGAGAGATGGAGCAAGTGGGAACTTTAGACTCAAGGAGGAAGAGAGGCTGTGTGCTGGTGCCCAGGGGGACAGCATATGCCCTTTGATTGTTTTAATGGTTATATATTCCTGAGTGCTTCAGGATACATCCCCCCCACCAAACAAAAACAAAAACAAAAAACAGAGGGAATGGAAGCAAATGCTGTTAAATGATGATGCATGGAGGGGATTGTAGTCATTGCAATGAAACAAAATATGATAGTATGAATGTAAAGCTGATGTTCTCCCATGTAAACTATCACTCAATTTATAATGAAAAGTTAATAAAAATTAATATAGTATTGAATATTATCTTGAATTGAGAGAAAAGTGTTGGAAATAATTCAACATACACTTGATGGAAGTCCTGGTATGGCATTTCAAGATAAGCACTGGATTGCTAACTGTAAGGTTGGTGGTTCAAACCCACCAGCTGCTCCACAGAAGCCCGATACAAGATCACTGTAAGTCAGAACTGACTTGACAGTGCTTAGCAACAACATATTTGATGGGAGGCAATGATAGTGCATGATAGAATTCTTTTCTTCCATGTTAAAGATTTGGGTTCTATTCCTGGCCAATGCATTTCATAGCAATCACCACCATTGGAGGTAAAACCACAAGAGGCTAAAGTGATTCCATGTTGAAAGGAAAAAGGTCATTATTTGAATATTGGTCCGTATTTCTATTTAAGTTTACAACCCCTAACAGAGGGATATTATAGTAATAAGTAATAAAGAAGTCCCTGACATTCCTTGGAGCAATCAGTGCAACCTAAGATAGGCAGAACTACAAAGAAGTTCTTGAAATTCTTAGAAGCCCTCTTATTCTGTGCCCAAGATCCCTATAAATTCTCTTTCCCTTAGGTTGCAGTCTTTGACTTACACACAGTCCTTCTGCCTCCTGTATGTCCAACATACATTAAACCTTACTTACTTTACCACAACCCTGTCTCTTAATGATTGACTTTCCTCCTTTCCTCAAGGCAGGTAGCATGAAGCACGATCTTGTGGTAACAGAGGGTTCTGCACTGTTACTGATGTTGAACAAGTTTCAGTGGCGCTTCCAAACTAAAATAGACTTGGAATAAAGGCCTGGTGTTCTACATCTGGAAATAAACTAGTAAAAATCCTTTCATCACAGCACCTCGGACCACAACCCATCTTGAAGATGGCACAAAATCTGACAGCATTATGTTCCATTGTGCAGGGGTTCCCCAGGAATTATGGACTCTACTCAGTCAAAGAAAGAAATCGGTAGCAGATATTTTGCTTCAGTTTTAAGGTGTTTCTTAACCATTAAACTAAATATTCACTTCAAAGTGATCCGTGATCTAAATCATTCCATCAGCAACTATTCTACTTTCTTTCTTGTTCCAAGCTAGGTTTACTGTTTGGATCTTTAAAAATATGGCTGGGTGAATATATGCAGTTCACAGAGTCCATCATGTGAACTGATATCAACTGATACCCATTGATTTCAGTAAAAGGTGGAGGCCAATTATGATAAAATTAGTCAGTAGATGATCTATATTTCTATTTCCTCTTCTTTCCTACCATGACTAGTCCGTTAATTTGTTGTACTGTGGTGGCTTGTGAGTTGCTGTGATTCTGCAAACTATGCCACGGGTATTTTAAATACCAGCAGGGTCACCCATGGTGGACAGATT
>NW_006408581.1:7703370-7704456 GCF_000296735.1 Chrysochloris asiatica | reverse complement strand
AAAATGAGCCCCTTAGGTTGGAAGGCACTCAAAATGTGACTGGGGAAGAGCTGTATCCTCAAAGTAGGCTTGATGGATTGGCAAAGTGGCAGCATCATTGAGCTCAAACGTGGCAACAATTGTGAGGTTGGCCCAGGACCGGGGAATGTTTTGTTCTGTTGTACATAGGGTCTCTATGACTCAGTACCAACTCAATGCCACCTAACAACAACAACAACTTCTCTCCTATGGGGAGAGTAGGATTGGGAATCAACTCGAGGACAGTTTGAGTCTTGGTTCTTCTCTTTATAAACCCACTATATTTAGCTTCTTTAATCCATTTGATTTTTCTAGAATCAAAATAGTCTCCCTGTGAGCATCTAGAATAGCTGCTCAAAATAAATCTTATGAACAAATTTTGGTGAGTCTTGATTACTTTTAACAGTTCTATCATGGCTAACAGCAACATACATTTGATGGAGTTAAAGTTCTTAATTGTCCAAGAGTAACTAGCTTGTGTTTTAAAATAGATTCGCAATGATTCTAAATGGAAATAGCTAAATAAAGTATTTCTTTCCACCAGAAACAAACTGAATACATTGCTCTTCTGTATGTGTAGAGTTTAGTGAAACTAAATCAAAGTAAAAATCATATATTGCTCATTTCTGGTGTTTTCTGACTGCAGTTTAAATAATAGGAATAATTATAGTGTTATTATGCATGTCCATTTGTAAAGTAAAATTAAGCACCATTTTGAATATATTAATAGTAGCTCCAATTTCACATAAAAATCCATTCATCACCTGGGCCATTACAAACCACTTTCTAAATCTTGATTAATACAATATATAAGTGCAGAGCCCTTGGGGTTAAGGTATCAACATGGGAAGTGGGGGAGAAACTATCTAAATGGCATCTCTAGATTCTCAATAAATTACTGAGTATAAAGAAATAGACTGCACTACTAAAGCTAATATACAGAGTTACTGTGCCAAAAGGAAATGGTTGATGTTCAACCATTTCAAGAGGTAGCATATGATCAAGAGCCAATGGTACTGAAGGAGGGAGTCCAAGGTGCATTGAAGGAATTGGCAAAGAACAAGGCAC
>NW_006408581.1:7701034-7702070 GCF_000296735.1 Chrysochloris asiatica | reverse complement strand
CAACGAGATGGATTGGCCAAGTGGCAGCATCGATGGACTCAAGCATGGCAACAGTAATGAGGCTGGCCCAGGATTGGGCAGTGTTTAGTTCTGCTGTGATAAGGTCACTATGGGTCGGTACTAACTCGATGGCATCTAACAACAACAACAACAACACTAAAGCTAAATTGGCTACTAACAGTGAGCAATATATTTACTTATTCATCAAGTCCTTTTAGAAAAAACAGTTGGAGAATGTTTTGCTGTATTTATCTGTCTCCTGTCAGTGTGTTCCACACAATAGCTAACCGTTAGTGAGCCTATGTACCTAAAAACAGAACAAAAGAGTGAACATAATGAACTGTCTTTAAAGAGTAGAATTGTTTTTAAATGAAGCTATTTTGAATGTTTCTTATTTAAAGTTTGTATATCCATATGGCCAAGGAGTCCTGATGGCATAGAGTAAAGTGCTTGACTCTGGCTGTAACCCACTAGCAATTCAGTGGGAGGAAGATATGAAAACTGGCTTCTTCAAAGATAAAACTCAAATCAAGCCAAATCAAACAAAATCCACTGCCATCTAGTCAATCTTGACACACATCGTCCATAATTAGCATTTCTGAGACTATAAATCTTTACAGAAGTAGATAGCCTCATCTTTCTTCTGCAGAGTGACAGATGAGTTTCAACCACTGACCTGGCAATTAGCTGCACAATGTCTAACCCACAATTCCACTAGGCTCTGTCCTACAGGGTTGCTATGAATTAGAACTATCTACATGGCACACAACAACAGTACTCGTATGGCCATACTTATAACCTTAATGCTTAGATAATTACAGATGTTTCCAAAAAAATCAGAAATTGAATGTCATTTTGTCTACAAAGAAAATCTAAAATCATTAAGAATGGTAATTTGTAGTTGAACAGTCTCTTTGGATTTCAAAATTTTCTATGCAAAAAATGTTCTCTCTTTTTCTCACAATAACATTGTGTAAATTAGTTAGTACTGATGCACACATCCACCACTCACCTGTTATTTTGTCTGATGGTGGTG
>NW_006408581.1:7698046-7699274 GCF_000296735.1 Chrysochloris asiatica | reverse complement strand
TGGTTGGTTGGTTGGTTATATGCTGTGAAGTCTGTGTGACTCTTAACGACCCTATCCAGGGTTTCCGAGGCTGTAAATCTTAAACTGGAGCAGAAAACCTTATCTTTCTCCCAAGGAAGGGCTGTTAGTTTCCAACTGCCAACCTTGAGGTTAGCAGCCTATTTGTAACCAGTATGGTGCTGTGTGTTAATGCACCAGACAGCAAAGTTGTTTGAACTGCCCTCGGCGGTTCAAGCTCACCAACTGCTCCTGGGAAATCCTATACAGGGTTGTATAGGTGGGAACCGACTCAAGGGCACTTAATAACAACATGCTACCAGTACTAAATCAGTGCAATTTCCATACTGAAGCCAAAGCTGCCTAAAGAGACTCCATCTTGTAAGGAGAGAGCTCATTAGTGCTAACCTTTTCCCTCTGTACTTCTTTAGGTTAATCAGTAGTTCACACCTACTCAGAGGGGTAGGAGGGATCAGCGCAATGAAGAAACTGCTAAAACATCCTCAGGACCTCTTCTCTTTTTCCTCAAGGAGACAGTCTTTGGAGGACATGCAGTACATTAAACTTTGCCAGCTTTACCATTCCTGATTTCTGAGTAAATGACAGGCAGCATTTCTTATGGCAGGCAGAAAAGCTATAATTTTGTGATATCAAAGGATCTCTGGTAGCATAGAGATTATAAGCCGGGCTGCCAATGTCACGGTCAGTAATTCAAAACTACCAGCAGTTCTGTGGAAGAAAAATGAGGCTTTCTGCTCCCATAAAGATTTACAGCCTCAGAAACCCTACATACAGTCGCTATGAGTCGGAATCGACTCCATGGCATATATCCACCACTACCAATACTGTAACTTGGAAGAAAAATTGTCATTCAAGGTTAAGTAAATTTGATTTAACAAATATATTGGGTATTCATTAATTTTCCCTTACCTCTTACGATAAAACCACCACTCACTCATGTGTCAGTTGTTGTATAGCGGTGACTAGCAATGTTGCTGTGATCCTGGAAATTATACCACCTCTATTTTAAATACCAATATGAAAACCCTATGCAGGGTCGCTATGGGTCAGAACTGACTTGACGGCACTTAACAACAACATAGTCACCCTTAAGGAGCTCTAGTAGTCTAATGGTTACTGATCTAGCAGCTAACCTCAAGGTCAGCAGTTCGAAACTACCAGCTGTTCCACGGGAGAAAGATGAGGCTTTCTGCTCCCATAAAGATTTGCA
>NW_006408581.1:7691432-7693710 GCF_000296735.1 Chrysochloris asiatica | reverse complement strand
TCTCTTGTTTACCTATGACAAAGCCAGAGGCAGACACTCTGGGTTCCCATTCTTTAACTCATAAATGATTAACTGAACTGCTTTTCTCTACTGATCAATAGAAACAAAATGCTTGTTAAAGAAACTTTGGTTACTTTTTATGCTTTAATCTGGAATAGGACCCTCCTTAACAACCACACATAAGAATACCCTGGCCTCAAGTTAAAACATTTTTTAATCTACTACCTTACCTAAGCACAGCACTTTCCTACACTGAGTTCTTTCTCATCTTGCCACTGAGTCAAAATGGACTGGACAGCATCTAACAACAACATAAAAGCCAAACTTTTGTGCCTAACTTTGGAGATGCAGATCTTATTATTAGAGTATTTTCCCTATTATAACATTTTCCTTACCCTGCAACATTCTCTCCTCCACCTTTCCCTTGCAACAATACATTTTGAATAACATCTCACTTTATGAAGTCTGGGCTTCTTTCTTCATTTGCAATGAAAAATGGATTCAGAGGGACAGCACATTGTTGTTTATAAGTGTTGATAAGTTGAGTTGGTTCTAACCCTTTATAGGATTTTCAAGGAGAGGCTGGTGGGTTTGAACCAGCAAATTTGTGATTAATAGTCTGGTGCTTATACTACAGTTCCACACCAGGACTCCAGATAGCCAATTGTTGTTGTTGTTGTTGTTAAGTGCTGTCAAATCGGTCCCACCCATAGCGACCCTGTATAGGGTTTCTGAGGAGCAGCTGGTGAGTTTGAACCACCGACTTTGTCATTCAAACTGACTTTGCAATCCAGTGTATTAACCCACAGTGCCACACCAGGACTCCAGATAGTAGATTGATCAAAATATGTGTACTTTCTTATTCCAAAATGTAGACCCATTCCTCCTATAGCCTCTAGCATTAAGTTTAGAGTTTCTTAAGGAGCTTGGTCCTCTCTTTCAAGTCTATGCATGACTTTGCAATTTGGTAATCTACTAATGCATAGATAATTTTTCTGGTTATCTCTCACCCAACATATAATAATATAAGAAATCTATCTGTCATAGGCAAATAACTGTGCTTTGATAGTTACAGGAATTTGGTTTGCCTACCTTGGCAATAGAATCCTCTAAAATAAAAAGAGGTTTTACTTTATTTTCTTCCAGGTAGATATGTTAAATAATCACTGGTCTAGGCTAAGCCCATTCATTTAACAATAATGAATTGACACCTAAGTCGATTATACCCTGCAGTAATATAGTTAAGTGGGAAGGTAACACATTCAAATTTTCTACTTATGAAACATAATTTTGATGCCATGATTATATGTTGTGGATGGTCATCTCATCTTTTTCTTTTTAGGATTAAAAAGAAGCAAGTTGGTATTTTAACACTTTCAGAGCCCAGATTACTGACTGCTCATTCAATAGACTGCTGGTTACATGCAATCCTATCAAGGATTGTAAAATTGTCCCTTCTTGCCTGGTCTCAGCTCTCTTTTGTAGGAAGTTTGCTAAATGGACACAGAAGAGTAAACATCAATAGTCTGATTTTGTCTTCTAAATATTCCAGAAAAACTACAGACTTAAAAAGCATAGGATTGGCCATCACAAGTGAGAGCATTATAAAGTGTTTTGCCATATCCAACCATGAATCATGACTTTTCTAGCCTAACACTTGTCATCATCTTTTACTTTCTTTCTTTTTTTTCTTATTTATAGAACATATCATTAGTCCCACAGTCAACAAATCCCGAAGCACTACTTTTTAAATATGCTTCTGGATTTTATTGGCTAGGATTTTTTCTGAGAATTTTTGCATTAGCATTCATGAGGAATATGTTTTAGTGGCATCTTTGCCTGAATTTGGTATCAGTATTATGCTTGCTTCATAATATGAATTTGAGATATTTTCTTCCTATTCTATATTCTGAAATAGTTTGAGTAGAACTTGTGATAGGTCCCTTCTAAATATATGGTAGAATTCACCAGTAAAGTCTTCTGGGCCAGGACTCTTTTCAGTTGTGAGACTTTAAATCACTCATTAATTTCTTCTTCTGTTATGTGTCTGTTCAAATTTTCCCTTTCAGTCTGTGTGAGTTTCTAGAAATTTATCTGTTTCTTCTAGATTTCAAATTTGTTGGAGTACAATTCTTTGTAGCATTGTGTTGTTATCTTTTTCATTTACCTTGGTTCTATTGTGATGTCCCACCACTCGTCTGTCAGTTTGTTATACTGTGGTGGCTTGTGAGTTGCTATGATTCTGAAAGCTATGCCACCAGTATTTTAAATACCAGCA
>NW_006408581.1:7682965-7689862 GCF_000296735.1 Chrysochloris asiatica | reverse complement strand
ACTGAAGAAGGAAGTCCAAGGTGCATTGAAGGCATTGGCAAAGAATAAGGCAGCAGTAATTCATAGAATAAAAATTGAAACAGCTGGACCAAGAAACAGTTGTTCGAACAGAACAGGGGAACAGTGAATGGTTTAAAATAAAAAAAAAAAAGGTGTGTGTTCAGGGTTGTATTCTTTCACCATACTTATTCAACCTGTATGTTGAGCAAATTATCTGAGAAGTTGGGTTCTATGAAGAAAAACATTGCATCAGGATTGGAGCAAGACTCATTAACAACCTGCGATATGCAGATGATACAACCTTGCTTGATGAAAGTGAAGAGGACTTAAAACATTTGCTGATGAAGATCAAAGAGCACAGCCTTCGGTATGGATTACAGCTCAATCAATGTAAAGAAAACAAAAATCTTCACCACTGGACCAGTAAACAACATTCTTATCAATGGAGAATAGATTGAAGTTGTCAAGGACTTCATTCTTCCTGGATCAACTATCAACACTCATGGAAGCAGCAGTCAAGAAATCAGAGGACTTATTGCCTTATGCAAATCTGCGCAGAAGACCTTTTTAAAGCGTTGAAGAGCAAAGATGTCAGCTTGAGGACTAAGGTGCACCTGACCCAAGCCATGGAAGGGCAGGAAAATAGATTGGTACCAGAGAAAACTTGGAGAGAAAATAAAATAAAGAAGAAGAAAAAACAGAGAGAGTGAAGATAAAAAGAGGAAGAGACTATAAAGTAATAGAGAAAAAATAAGAGGTTTAAAAGGAGAAGAGGAAGTAAATGAGAAACAGAAGAAAAGAAAATGATAAAAGTGAGCTAGAAAGGATTAAAATCAATGGAAAGGCAAGAGAGGAGGAAGGAGAAGAAAGAATAAACAAATAAAAAACAATGAAAAAAAACAAAACTAAAGGAAAAACAAACAAACAAATACCAATGCAGCTGTTACACCCAACGAGGAGAAAACTCTGGGGGATCTCTTTCCAGGCAAGGAACTCAGAAGGTGGTTGGAGAAGGATGTGATGGTTGAGTTCCCAGCCCTAGATGGTGTTCATATGTCTACATTCAGGGCACCCAATAGAGAAGTAGTTCATGCAGGACCTCCAGTTTGCTAGTTTCTATCAGAACCAGAGCATAGCATTGGGCAGGGTAGCTGATTATGAAGGTTCCTAGTAGTCAACGGAGTAGTCATGGAGACTCTGTGGGTTCTGGAGATCTGAAGCAGAGCCTGCCTGGATCCTGGAATCAAGGCAAGCACAGTAGGCACCAGTGTCACACCGCCTCAAACTGTGTGTCTCTGAACTCCTGGAGAGCAGAGACTTCACTGGGGATTGACCAGTGTGGGGGGCAGCTTCAGTCTGGAACCAAGGGGAGTATGGGGAAGAAGAAGAAATTGCACCTTTTCTGTCACCTGTATGAATCTGTGCCATCTCAGAGCTTTCAAGTTGGTTACTCTGCATCTGACTGGCGGTTTATTCACCAGTCTGTCCTTTCCTTTCACTGTCCTTTCTCAGTTTTTGATTCCCAAAAGGTATTCAGTCCACTCCTCTAATCTTTAGTCTTGAAGCTCAGGGTGCAGGATTATCCTCTATATTTATTTCATTAGGTCTCCAGTACTGTAGAAGATCTTTGTAGCATATCTGCCTACTTTACCATCTTGTCAGAAATCCTCACTTCCTTTCTTAAGTCAAACCAATACCACATAGTATATATGTTTCTGTTTAGTACTACCACACTTCCAGGTATCCTTATTTGTATTAATTAAAGACTAAAATGATTACAAAATAGCCAGTTGATGTTTGTCTTATTGTTAGAGCATTTTCCTTATTACAATAGTTTCCCTTTCCCTGTAACAGTTTCTCCTCCACCATTCCCTTGCAGTAATGCAATTTGAGTAACATCTCTCTTTTGATTTGCTTTTTATTTGACATGAATAAATGGATTCAGAGGGACAGCAAGTTGATGGACCCAAATATATCTCCTTCCTTATTCCCAAATGTAGATTAATTCCTCCTATAGCCTCTTGCTTAAAGTTTAGAGTCCCTTAGTGAAGCTTGGTCCTCAACTTCAAGTCTAACATGATTTTTGCAATTTGTCAATCTTCTGATGTATAGATAATTTTTCTGATTATCTTTCACCCAATATACAACAGGGAATCCTGGTGTGGCACTCAACCATAAGGTCAGTTTGTACCACAAGATTGGCTATTCAAACTTACCAGCTGCTCCTTGGAAATCTTATACAGGGTCACTATGAGTCAGAACTCTACAGCACTTAACAATTACAACAAAATAGACAATAAAATAATAAACTTGTCTATCATAGGTGAATAACTGGCTTTGGTAGGTCAGGTATGGGGTTTGCCTGCCTTGGCAATAGAATCTGCTAAAAAAACAAAAGAAGTTTCATTTTATTTTCTTCCAGGAAGATTTGTGAAATAATCATACCCAAATATTTCTTATAGATATACATGCTAAACATGTTAATCTCACTCTTATTTACTAGTCTGGACTAGGCCCACTCATTTTCAGTTGATGTAATGACAGAGAAACCAGTTTCATCTCATGGAAACCACATGTGTATCAGAGTAGAACTGTGCTCCATAAGAATTTCAATGGCAATTTTCCTAAAATAACTCACCAGACCTTTCTTCTAAGAGGTGGAGTCAGACCTCTAGCCTTTCAGTTAGTAGCCAAATGCATTAACTGTTTACATCACTCAGGGACTCAAGACTACAAAATACACTGGCTAAAGGGCGACAGTTAATTTTTCTCACAATACTGTTTAGAAGGCATCCAGACTAGAAGATAATAAATACTTCAAATGTTATAGCAGTTTTAGATTCGAGAGTGTCACTGCTGCTCTTGATCCATCACCAAAGAAATTGAGGCCACTTGGAGAGGTGAAGCAGAGTTTCAGATTTTATTAAGCTGGCTGGCTCAGAGGAGCTAATTTCTCCAGATTCTGAGCCCCAAATATAGGGCAGTGTAGACCTATATGGGGTCAAAATAGGGGAGGGGTTAGGTTGTAGACCTGTTTGAAGACAGGAGGGAACCACAGTGTTGGTTCCATTCAGTAACCTGATTAATATTCCAGTTTGACTCCTGGGTGGAGAGGATTGGTCCCACTCAGTAACCTGATTAACATTTTAGCTTGTTTCCTGGGTGGAGAGAGCCGTGAACGTTTTTACCTTTTCCTGTTCAATAGCATTATTGGAAAAGACTACAAAGTCAACTTGACACCTATAAACCATATGCATAATCTCTAAGTATAGAAACTTATAAAGTCATATTTATACCTAACAAGATATAACTAAAACATGTACATACAATCAAAAACATACTATCTCCATTAACATCTTATATTACACATAAACTAAGCAAAAATATTTTATATACAAATAAAGAGACCAGGTTTCTTCCATTTTCTTACTTTCTCCCATTAGATATTAATTTGCTAAACATCATTAAAATGAGACATTTTCAAGTTATGCTTTAGCACATGGAAACAGGAGCAATCAAATTTTAGGACAGATACCATTATTTGAGATTGCTTCAACTATTCTATATTTCACTAGACCAAATTCAGTCACTTGGCCATACTTAGCTGCAAAGAAAATGAGAAACATACTCTCTAGCTAGGCCAATATGTTCCAGAGTCATTATGATGGATATAAAGGAAGATGAATTAACAGAAACATTAGTTATTCTAAGTAATTCAGAAGTTAAAGAAATAAAAGAATGGGTAAAAGAATGAATATGCCATGAATTGATATATGTATCTGTATACTAAACATTTCTTAGAATCATTATCAAGAATGAGATATATTTACTTTGCATATATAATAAATTACTGTCTTTTTCTGACACTTAAAAAAACTTGGAGGAAGAAACTTTCCATGAACCTTTTATTATTTCATATTAAATTAGAGTACAAATCACCTTTCTTTTGAAATTTAAAATCACTTCAGAATAAAAAATTTCCAGCTACGGTAGTCCAGTTTTCAGGAAAAAAATGGAATCAGATGGCAAGGACCATTAATTAATACCTTGTGAAACCAAAAATTACACCAACTCAGAGTGATTCTATGCACACAGAGCAAAACCTTGCCCGATCCTGCGCTGTACTCGCAATTATTATGTTTGAGCCCATTGTTACAGCCACTATGATCTGTAAAGTCAATGTATCCTAGAAGAACAAAATAACTGAATTCGGTTGGGATTTTGTCATTTTCAGATTCTTTGCAAGTGAATACAAGAGTACTTGAGATTAGATCATAAACTCAATACCAACTGTATAAGTGTTTCCACATAAAAGTGAAAATCATGCTTTTGCTTTCCAGCATGAATATAGTTTCATTGTGCTTATCAGTATTTATTAAATCGTCTCTTCCCCTCCATAGAGGAGAAGGATTCATTTCAATCACCATTGTAAGAAAGCTATTTAAATTTTTCTCATGTAATTATTGTTTCACACATGCCAATAGTTAAGTGTGTTTTAATTAAAATAATTTAGAGAAATATGTAAACTGTGTCATGGTTTCTCCATATAATTTAACTAATTAACTTAAAAATCCATGTTGGTAATAACTTTGAAGCTTATTATTGAAAGACCTGTAGTTTATCCTGAGTCAGAGCTGATTATATTAGTAGATATAAAAATAGTATGACGGCAATATCTGACTTCCTCTAATTCTGTAAGAGGAAAGGAGAACCACAACTAGTAAGTATCAGCTCTTCTCTTCTGAGTTCAATAACCCAGTGCAGTTGCCACTCAGAACTCACAGACCATATTCATGATTATGGGGTTTATTAGAGAGGTTAACAGGATACAGTCCCTCAGTCAGGACAGCCCCCTCTTAATTGTGTTCACAGGACACTCAGTCCCTCAGCCCCCTGGTCTGTTTGTACAAGTGATGCTAAGCTCTTTTAGCTCACAGTCTCTAAACCCTGTGGTCCCTTGGTCTCTGTTCTGCTTAGGTAAGTATAGCTCTGTCAATAAATGCCCACTCCACCAGCAAACCTCAGTCCAAAGACAGTTGACTCCAGCTTCAAGGGTCAGTAAACCTAGCTGCCTCAATTAAGTGCCTAGAGGCACCCCATTCTGCCACTAAACATCTTTGCTGAAGACTCTGAGCTTTCTCACTCCATGGACTCAGAAGACCATCTCTCTGTCTCATACTGTTTGTTCTTCTTCCTCTGCTGCCACCATGTCAAATGTAACTGATAAACAATACTACAATATTCTACTGAAGGTTTTGTGGAAGCAAATTATGTTTACTTAACAACTCAGAAGATTTTTGTTCTAGACTTTGCTTTATCATTTATCAAACAAATAACTAAAGTGAAAATAAGTCGCTTAACTTCCTGAATGTCACTTTCTTCCTTGGCATGATGGGAGAATAAATCTATGTATAATTTTCAGTAATGACCTGAAGATAAAATTAGAAAAATACAAGTGTTTGTCACTTCAAAGCAGTATAAAAACATATAGTTTATAATCAGGAGAGTTCTAGGATAATGCACTGGACTGGAAGGTTAGTTTGAACCACAAGTTGGGAGTTCAAACCCACCGGATGCTCCTCAGAAACCCTATGCAGGGACGCTGTGAGTCAGAACTTAACAACAACAATTATAATTAGAGCTACAAACCATTGACTTCATGCCTTTATAGGAGTTCTGGGTAGTTGTGTGATATACACTGTTAAGCTCTTGTTTGCTAACTGAAAGACAGTTGTGCTGTTGGCACAGCAAATAGCATGGCCACTAACATATTAGTGGCGGTCATGCAAGTACTACAGGGCAAAAAATTAGACTTATATGGATGCTATCCATACATTGGGTTTGTATTGTAGATGAAAAATTCAAGGCCAAGGATCTGACTATTTTTGAGCAAAAAATCAAAAAATCAAATCAGTCTCTCTTTGCCCAGGAGGGATTTTATATTGCACTCATACTATAGTCACCTTGATTAACTTAGTTAAATGTGTCTAGCTATAGAAACTACTTATTATTTTGAGACAAAAGGTTCCATGATTCTCAGTGTTGTTCATTTTATATTACCTGTTCTAACACTCATGACCATGGGATCCACTGGTCATATCACATATTGCACTCTTCAAAACTGCCAAACCAATAAAACAGGAATGTTTTCATTTATTAGTGTTGCTGTACTAAAAAATTCACAAGTGGAATTTTTTAAAGAAAATAAATTCATTTTCTCACATTTCAAGAAGTTAGATATCCAAATTCAAGTCATGGGCCTGAGGGTCAGTTATGGGTGAAGACACATGTTTCTTTCAGCTATATAAACTTCATGTTCGTGGGTTCTTTAGCAATCTTCACATGGCACCTTTCTTTCCTCTTTTGTGCTTGCTTGTGTTTAATGTCTAATCTGGTTTTTTGTGTGTGTGTATTTGTTTTTTGTTTGTTTTTTTAACTCAGAGTAGATTGCTGTTGCTGTTGTTATTAAGTGCCATCGAGTTAATTCTGATACACAGTGACCCTGGATAGGCTTTCCAAGGAGTGGTTGGTGAGCTTGCACCATCAATCTTGCAGTTAAAACCTTGTAGCCCAGTGTTTTAAATCACAGTGCCACACCAGGACTCCCATAAGAGATTAGACTTAGGAAAACCCTTATATTGATATAGCTCCATTGATATAAGAAAGAAAACACTATTCTCTGACAAGGTTACATCCATTAGTAAAGTGTTTAAGATTCCAACACATATTTTGGGGAGACTCAGTTTATTAAGAAATTATGGCATCAGGATTGGAGGAAGACTCATTAACAACCTGTGATATGCAGATGATACAACCTTGCTTGCTAAAAGTGAAGAGGACTTAAAACATTTACTGATAAAGATCAAAGAGCACAGCCTTCAGCATGGATTACATCTC
>NW_006408581.1:7669698-7681880 GCF_000296735.1 Chrysochloris asiatica | reverse complement strand
AAGTGCAGCCAGAGTGCTCCTTGGAGGCCAAGATGGCCAAACTTCATCTCTCATACTTCAGACATATTGTCAGGAAGGACCAATCACTGGAGAAGGATATCCTGTTTGTTAAGGTGGAGGGTCAGAGAAAAAGAGGAAGACTCCCAATGAGATGGATTCTCCAAGAGGCAGCATCGGTGGATTGAAGTGTGGCAACAGTGGTGAGGTTGGCCCAGGATTGGGCAGTGTTTCCTTCTGCTGTGCATAGGTTCACAATGGGATTGCACCGACTCGATGGCACCTAACCACCACAACAACAATACAAAACTCTGAATGAAAAAAACTGCCAACCAAGAATCATATACCAGGCATGTTGTTTTTGTTGTGAAGTGCCCTTGAGTCATTTTGATCCATAGCAACCCTGTATAGGGTTTCCAAGGAGTAGCTGATGAGCTTGAACTGCCAACCTTGCAGTTAAATTGCTTTGCAGTCTGGAGCATTAACCCATAGCGCCACACCAAGACTCCAGGCATAGCAGTCAATTAAACATTATGGTGAAATCCAAACATTTGAAGATAAACCAAAATTAAGAGAGTTTGTAAAAGGCCAAGCTAGTGCTCCAAAACATTCTAGAGGAAGTTCTTTAGACTGATAAACAACAAGCGCAGACAAGATTCAGAGATTTACGTATGTGGCAACAACATCCAGAACTCAGTTGAGAGATGGAACTGTCCAGAGTGGAACAAAACTACAAGAATGAAATTAGAGGATCTGGGAGCTCAGTTAATAATCAGGACAACAGCTAAGTGAGAGAAAGGAAAAGTATACTAAGCAGGATCCAGGTGTTGAGGAGGTCAGAAACATCTCAGAATGAAACAGACTGTCGTAAAGAGAGGAAGAACTTAATAAATTATAGGGTAACGTCAAAGAAACTTAATACATCTGCACATCAATTCAATAAAATGAAAGTCCAAGAAGATTATGGAAACATTAAAACTATGAAGAAATTGACAAGAAAAAGATAAAAAAATGAACTAAACACAGGAAAGCATGCAGAAAAAATAAATCAGCAACACCCCCCCCCGATAAAAAGGGGGGGAACCAGCATAATGATAGCAATTAATCCATACCTTTCGATAATTACATTGCATGTCAATGGATTAAATACATCAGTCAAGATACAGAGAGTAACAGAATGAATAAGAAAACAGGATACTTCAATATGATGTCTAGGGAGAAACACCTAACAAACAAAGACCAAAATAGATTAAACATTAAAGAATAGGATAAAAAAATATACCAAGCTAACTGCAATAAAAAATGAGCAGGAGTGGCAATATTAATCTCAGATAAAATAAACTTTTAGGCAAAAACCATCATAAGAAACACAGAAGGACATTATCTCATGGTTAAAGTGTCAATTAAACTAGAGGACATAAACATAATAAATATCTATGCTTCCAATGGAAGAGTCCCCAAATACATAAAGCAAACCCTAATAGAATTGAGTCTTGGTGTGGAGCTGTGGGTTAATGAGCCAGACTGCAAAGCCATTTGAACTGCAAGGTAGGTGGTTCAAGCTCACCAGCTGCTCCTCGGAAACCCTATACAGGGTCTCTATGGGTCAGAATAGACTCAACGGCACTTAACAACAACAACAATACAATTGAAGAAAGTAATAGAAAACTCTATAATAATAATAGAGTTTTAAAATGGGGAGATTTTAATACACCACTTTCAAAGAAGCACAGAACAACCAGAAAGCAGCTCAGCAGAGACACAGAGGAACCGAATACAACAATCAACCAACTTGATCACATAGATTTGTGCTGAGCATTTAACCTAACAACACCACAATACACATTCTTTTCCAGTGCACATGGATATTATCCAGAATAGCTCATGTGTTATGCCACAAGCAAGTCTCCATACATTTAAAAACATCAAAATGTTAAAAAGCATCTTGTCAGATCACACGGATAAAAAATTAGTAATCAACAACAGGAAGATGAAGGAAAAAAATCATATACATGGAAACTGAACAACACCCTGCTTAAAAGCTACTGGTTAGTAGAAAATGTAAAACAAAATTACATTAAAAAATTCCTAGAAACAAATGAGAACAAAAACACAACAGTGCTGAAAGGACAATTTTTTACATAAAGGTCCCGAACGGTGCGCTGGGTAGGGAGCACCATGGCTGCCGAGCACAGGCCAAAGTTATCCAAGAACCTGCTGCCCATGAAGTTCATGCAAAGGGTGCTAGACTCAGAAACCAAGAAGTCGCTGGAAGAAGAAGAAAAGAAAATCATCCGTGAAAAGCATTGTTATTTGGATTTGCCAGACGTGAAAGAGAAGGAGAGCGTGATAATTGAAGAGCAGAGCTTCTCATTATGCTCATTAAGACCTTTTTTATGGAAGAATGTCGTTCTGAGAATTTAATACTGAGGTTGAGAAATTAATGCTTCAGATGAACTCTAAGAGCAAAGATGAAGAAGTTGAAGATGAAACAGTGAAACTTGATATGTCTGATGAAGAAATGACTAGAAGGTTTGAAAGCCTGGTGGGGACAATTGGAAAAAAGTTTGCCAAGAAAAGAGATTGTGCCAATTATTTAGAAGATGAAAATGGAAACATGAAAAAGACCAAGATAAAGAAGATGTTTTTAAAAACCGCAAGATTAGAAAGAAGGCCTTGTGAAAGATAGCAGCACATTTTGGAACTTAACTCAGATTGTTTCTCTGTAGCTTTTGATATTATAATGTATATTTATAAAACAGATGTGTAATTTTAGAAAATGCTGTCCCTAAAACAGATGTGTGACGGATATTATACATCCTTTGCTGTTCATCAGGAAGAGATTTTCTGCCCTTGATCCTTGAATGTATACAATTACCTGGTGACTTCCTACAGACCTTTTGATCTTGGATGTTTAAAATATTGTCTATAGTCCCTGATCTTCAAAATGTTAATATCATTGTTTTAAAAAGTTATTATATTAAATGCACACACTAAAAAAGAAGAAATTACCAAAATCTACACATTAACACAACATCTCCAACATTAAACACCAGCAAAGTAAAGCTACAGACCACCAGAAGATAGAAATAATAAAGATCAGAACAAAAGAAATAATAAAGATCAGAACAAAAGTAAAGACAGAAAACAGAAAAAACTATAGAAAAAAAAAAAAAAAGAAGAAGCTGGTTCTATGAAAGGATTAATAAAACTGCAAAACCATTGGCAAATCTAACAAAAGGAAAGAGAGATAAGACATAAATAATGCACATGAAAAAACACATGGGTGATGTCACAAAAGAACCAATGGAAATAAAAAGGATAAATAACAGAGAATAATGAAGAGTTATACTCCAACCAATTTGAAAATTTAGAGGAAATGAATACATTTTTTTTAGAAAAACACAACTCACCTAAACTTACAAAGAATGAAATAGAAAACTTGAACCTACTGATAACAAAAGAAGAAATTGATCAAGTCATTAAAAAAAAACTCCCAACCAAAAAACAATCCAGGGCCAGATGGCTTTGCTGGTGAATTTTACCAAACTTTCAGAGATGAGGTGACACCAATTGTATTCAAAACATTCCAGAATATAGAAAAGAATGGGATGCAATACCATTTACAATAGCCACCCAAAGGATGAAATATTTAGGAATAAATCTAACCAGAGAAACAAAAGACCCATACAATTCAAACTACAACGAAAAGAGACTTACAAAATTGGAAGAAAATGCCATGTTTATGGATGGGAAGACTTATTATTGTGAAACCGTCAATACTACCCAAAGTAATCTATAGATATAATGCAATCCCAATTTAGATCCCAACAACATTCTTTGAAGAAATGGAAAAAAAAAAATGATCACAAACCTTATACAGAAGGGAACAATGCCTTGGATAAGGAAAGTACTGCCAAAGAAAAATGACAAAGTGGAAGGCCTCTCATTCCCAGATTTCAAAACTTAGTACATGGTCACAGTGGTCAAAACAGCCAGTTATTTGTGTGCCTGGGGAAAGGAGACTGGCTTGCAAAATGTGCCCTTTGGTCCTTTAAATGAATATGTATTTTGTGTACATCAAAAAAAAAAAAAAAAAAGGAGAGAGAAAGAGAGTGAGAGAGGGAACTGGGATAAATACTGTTAAATGATGGGGCATCTATAGGATTCTTATCTTTACAGTGAAACAAAATATGATTGGTTGAACGCAAGACTCGTGATCTGATGATCTGCCCTGTAATTTATCACTCAATTCACAATTTAAAAACAAAACAAAACAAAAAGCAGGCTGATATTGATACAATGAAAGATACATATATAAGTGGGATAGAATTGAAAACCCAGAAGTAAATTTATCCACATACAGTCAACTGATCTTTGAGAAAGAGCCAAAATACATTAAATGGGAAAGAAATGTTCTCTTCAACAAATGATGCTAGCAAAACTGGAAATCTCACACGATATACAAAAGCTAGCTCAACATTAATTCTAAATTAATTAAAAATCTAAAATTAAGTTCCAGAACTATAAAGATCATCAATGAAAAAATAGGGACAAATTTAAGGGCTCTAATACTTGGCATACATCGACTATCAAACCCGGCAAAAAAAACCCCACAAACAATAGAGGGAAAAATAGATGACTGTGGCATTCTAAAAATTAGAAACTTTTGTGCATCAAAATATTTCACTAAAAGACTGAAAAAGGAGTCCACAGACTGGGAAATTTTGTTTTGCAATGACATGTCAGACAACGGATTAATCTCTAAATCTATAGGAAACTACAATACCTCTACAAAAAAAGACAAATAGCCCAATTAGAAAATGGGCACTGCCAATAAACAAGCTCCAGGAAATTATGGAATATCAATTGAAATCTTTCCCAAAACTGATGCAGAACTAGAGTCACTTACTTGTCTATGTCAAGAAATTAGGAATACCAATACATTGGAAGTTTTACATATTTGTGCCCATTCCAAAGAGAGATGACTCAGTGAAATTCAGAAATCATCTAATAATATCATTAATGCCACATGCAAGTAAAACTTTGCTGAGAATAATTTTTAAAACTTATACAATAGTGCAACTGTTTTAACAGAGAATTGTTAAAATTTCATGCTGGAATCAGAAGAGGATATGGAATTAGAGATATATTTACTGACTTCAAATGGATCTTGGCTGAATGCAGAGAATATCAGTAATATGTTTACTTGTGCTTTATTGACTATGTAAAGTTTTGTTTTCTGTTTGGATCATGATAATATATGGGTAAAATTGCAAAGAATGTATAATCCAGAACATTTAATTGTGCTCATGAAGAATCTGTACATAGACCTGTACTGTAATAAGCAGTTATTAGAACAGAACAAGATTATACTGAATGCTTTAAAATCAAAATAGGTTTCTGCTAGGGTTATATCCTTTTACCATATTTATTCAATCTCTATGCTGAGAAAATAATCCAAGAAAATGGATTTTATGAAGAAGACATGGCATCAGGATTGGAAGAAGTCTCATGGACAACCTGCAATATGCAGATGATACAACCTTGCTTGCTGGAAGTGAAGAGGACTTAATGTACTTACTGAAGAAGCTCAAAGACTACAGCCTTCAATATAGATTGCATCGCAATGTAAGGAAAAGAAAAATCCTCGCAGTTTCTCAGAAACATTCCCTATTTCTACAGGTATTATCCTCTTACTTTCCTGTACACAAAATTGCTTCTCAAACTCTGCTCCCCAAAGAACTCAGAAATAATAACGACAAGTTATTTACCTAACACACACACACATATATACAAGGGGACTTCAAAGGGTCCATGGAGAAATGGAATTTGAAAATACCAGAATTTTTCCATTAACCTCTTTAAGCCCCCTGGTGTGTATACAGAAATCCTGATATGGAGATACATTATAAGCAGTGGACAGCTAAATACAATTTTGGAGGTTCAAACACACCAGTCAGTTCTTGGAAATAGTACACACAATCAAAATCAACTCCATGACACTTAATTACTACTACTACTGTACATATACATGTAGTTAGACAGACAGACAAACAGACATGAAAATAAGACCAAAAGTATTCCTAGTAGGGTTCCATTTCATAAATGCACAGGTTGACTTCAGAAAAAAATTTGTTTAAACCTATCTCTGTTGTCAGTAGTTAGAAGGCTGCTTATGAGTTAGCTCTGCAATGCGTTTGGGTTAGTCTCATTAATATGCCATCTGAGGCTCATTCAAAACCATGAAATCTCAGGGGATTTGCAGGGACAGTATAATCCAGGTAGAGAGCCCACCTCAGAAGGTTATACTAACTGTTTTTTTTTTTTTTTTTGGGGGGGGGTGGGGGGATGCCAAAGGGGTAATCTTGGTAGATTTCCTCAGAGGACACAAGACAATTATGAGAGTTTACTACGAAAGAGTTTTAAGAAAATTTAAAACTACACCCATAAACACTAGAAGGTTTGTAAGTCCGTCTTTTGCCTTTAACTGATTGGAATACCTAAAATGGGATACAGCGTACCTGGTGAATGAGGCTTTCTGCGGAGCCTTTGCAACACATCAGACTATAGGTAGAAACCAGAACCACATCCAGATCACCAGAGATGAGAAATCCCCACTTGAATGGACGTGCTGATGAGCCTGGAACGGTGAGAAGAACAAAAGATACGTCTCGAATGGAAGACCTACAGGAAAAACACAACACAATGGAGACAGATGGATTGCTACTACAGGAACAAACAGGTCACTCCCCTAGGAGACATTGGGGCAGTCGGTCGGGTCCCCCCAAAACTGAGACTCGGTGGAAATGCACACTCGTATTGGTAAACACACACATCACCGTTGGGGAGAAATGGGGTAAAGGCAGCAAAGAAGCGGCGAGCTAAGCCTCACAATATTCAGAGGGCTTCTGTGGAACCGGTTGGGGACCTGGTTGGCAAGCAGTGCGAGGAGACTCAAGGACTCCTGGGCCCAGAGACAGTGATGTGGCCACGGAGGACTCAAGTGGAGAATGGAGCTGCCGGCTGATGAGGAGAGAGGGCATGTGCACAAGAACACCCACACTTGCAGATGACACCCACATGACCTGGACTGAATGACTGGATGATCAGAGCTTAACCAGGAGAAGAAAGAAGGCGGGGTGGGGAGGGGGTGTGGGGAGAAGATTGAGCTGATCCAAGCTGATGAACTTGACCTATGCATATGAATGCAGTGACACAAAAGAGGCAACAAACAAATCCTTACAGCAAGAAACATTCCCACCCCCTCCACACAAAGAGTAGGCAGAGAGGGGCAACTTGGAAGTTGGATACCCAAATGGGGAGGGAGGGACAACAAAGGCAAGAAGTAACTGGCTTACAAGCTTTCAAGAGAGAACCTAGAGCTAGAGGGCATGGAGGAAGGCAGAATCACCAGGGAGTACTATCCAATTTGTCTAGGTGGAGCTGATGAAATGAAATACAGATGGGTTACGTGCGATACTGTAGTGAATAATGGATATCAAGATGGATTGTGAGTGTTGGAAATGCAAGGGTAGATGTTTTGTAGCAAGGAAGAGAGCGATTATTTCTCCAGTATAGGAGTGGAGGTCTCTGGGACCACCAACGGATAAGAGTCGAGAACGGGCCCCCACCCAGAGAACCAGGGATGCCTGAGAGGGAGACAGAGATGATGACATGGAGGGATGAAGAGACGGGGACTTTGGATCTAGAGAGGGAGAGGAACTGTGGGCCAAAGACTGAGGGGGGAAGGGGGCTTCTAGGATATGCCCTTTGGTCAGAAGACGATGCATGGAGGGGATTGGAACCATGGCAATGTAATGATATACGATGGAATGAATATGGAACTGAGATTCTCTCATGTAAACGATCATATAATTCACAATAAAACATTAAAAACAAAAACAAAAACAACAACAAAAAAAAACTACACCGATGAGCAAAAGGCCAGGGAACTTGGGATGAGGTTCATCCACTAAAGCCAGTGAGGATGAAATAGAAGAATTATACCACCTTCTTCAATTTGAAGTTGATCAAACATGCAATCAAGATGTATTGATCATTACTGGTGATTGGAATGCAAAGCTTGGGAACAAAGAGGAAGAATCAATAGTTAGAAAATATTGCCTTGGTGATAGACATGATGCTGGAGATCACATGATAGAATTCTGCAAAACCAATATGATTATACACATGGACCTCACCAATTGGAATACACACAAATCAAATTGACTACATCTGTGGAAAAAGACAACAGAAAAACTCCATATCATCAGTGAAAACAAGGCCAGGGGCAGACTGAGGAACAGACCATCAATTACTCATATGCAGATTCAAACTGAAGCTGAAGAAAATGAAAACAAGTCCATGAGAGCCAAAATATGACCTTAGATATATCCCACCTGAATTTAGAGATCATCTGAAGAACAAATTTGACACACTAAACACTAAAGACCAAAGATGAGAAGAATTGTGGGATGACATCAAGAACATTATACATGAAGAAAGCAAAATGTCATTGAGAAGACAAGAAAGAAGGAAAAGATCAAAATGGATGTCAAAGATACACTGAAACTAGCTCTCTAGCGTAGCAATTCTAAAGCAAATGGAAGAAATGAGGAGGTATAAGAGCTGAACAGAAAATTTCAAAGTTCAGCTCAAGAAGATAAAGTCAAATATTTCAACAATATGTGCAAAGATCTCGAGTCAGAAAACCAAAAGGGAAGAACACGCTCAGCATTTCTCAAGCTGGGGGAACTGAAGAAAAAATTCAAGCCTCGACTTTAATTACTGAGGGATTCCCTGGGCAAATTATTGAATGAAGCAAAAAGCATCAAGAGAAGATGGAAGAAATACACAGAGTCACTATACCAAAAGGAAATGGTTGATGTTCAACCATTTCAAGATGCAGCATATGATCAAGAGCCAAAGATGCTCAAGGGAGAAGTCCAAGGTGCACTGAACGAATTGGCAAAGAATAAGGCTGCAAAAATTGATGGAATAAAAATAGAAATCTTTCAAGAAAGTGATTTGGCACATGAGGGACTCACTCATCTATGACAAGAAATTTGGAGACAACTATCTGGCCAACTGATTGTAAGAGATCCATATTTGTGTCCATTCCAAAGAGAGGTGACCCAATTGAATGCGAAAATCATTGGACAATATCTTTGATATCCCATGCGAGTAATGTTTTACTAAAGGTAATACAGAAACAGCTACAAGCATACATTGATAGAGAGATCTTCAAGATGTTCAAGGTGGATTCAGAAGAGGGCGTGGAATGAAAGATACCATTGCTGAAGTCAAATGGATCTTGGCTGAAAGCAGAGAATATCAGAAAGATGTTTACCTGTGCTTTGTTGACTATGCAAAGGCTTTCGATTGTGTGGATCATGACAAGCTATGGACAACATTGCGAAGTATGAGTATTCCTGAACACTTAATTGGGCTCATGAGAAATCTGTACATGGACCAAGAGGCAGTTGTTCGAATAGAATATGGGAACACTAAATGGTTTAAAATTAAGAAAGGTGTGCAAAAGGGTTGTATTCTTTCACCATACTTATTCAACCAGTATGCTGAGTAAATAATCCAAGAAGCTGGGTTCTATGAAGAAAAATGTGGCATCAGGATTGGAGGAAAACTCATTAACCCACAATATGCAGATGATACAACCTTGCTTGCTGAAAGTGAAGAGGACTTAAAATATTTACTGATGAAGATCAAAGAGCACAGCCTTTTTTATGGATTACATATCAATGTAAAGAAAACAAAAATCCTCACCACTGGACCAATAGACAACATTCTTATCAATGGAGAATAGATTGAAGTTGGCAAGGGCTTCATTCTTCTTGGATCAATTATCAACACTCATGGAAGCAGCAGTCAAGAAATCAAACGACGTTTTGCATTAGGCAAATCTGTTGTAGAAGACCTTTTTAAAGTGTTGAAGATCAAAGATGTCAACTTGAGGACTAAGGTGCACCTGACCCAAGCCATGGTATGTTCAATAATTTCATATGCATGTGAAAGCTGGACAGTGAATAAGGAAGACTGTAGAAAAATTGATGCATTTGAGTTATGGTGTTGGAGGAAAATATTGTAAGATCTGTGTTGGAAGAAGTGCAGCCAGAGTGCTCCTTGGAGGCCAGGATGGCCAAACTTCGTCTCTCATACTTCAGACATATTTTCAGGAGGGACCAGTTGCTGAAGAAGGTTATAATGTTTGGTAAGGTGGTCAGAGAAAAAAGGAAGACTCCCAGCAAAATGGATTGGCAAAGTGGCAGCATCGATGGACTCAAGTGTGGCAACAGTTGTGAAGTTGGCCCAGGAATGGGCAGTGTTTCATTCTGTTATGCATAGGGTAGCTATGAATTGGTACCAACTTGATGGCACCTAACAACAAACAACAACAAACTGGAGTCCTGGTGTGGCACTGTCGTTAATGCACTGGACTGAAAAGTAAGTCATCTGAACTGCAAAGTTGGTGGCTCAAACTCACTAGCTGCTACATAGGGTCGCTATGATTCTGAACTGACTTGACAACACTTAACGCAAGAGCTAGCTTATGAGAGTTTTACTGGGAAGGCTTACCCCATCTTCTCTATAGTGAGGTTCTTGTCCCATTCAGACTTCTTTTAGCTTTCAGAACTCAAAGAACTTCTAAAAGGATGCCCAAACTGCCATTTTGATGTGATATAAATCGAAGAACACAGAATCCTTTGAAGAAGCATTGTTGTTGTTAAGTAACAGTGAGTTGGTTCCAACCCATAGCCACCCTATATAGGGTTTCTATGAAGCAACTGGTGAGCTTGAACCACCAACCTTGTGGCTTAGAGAGATGGAAACACTGCCTTCAGAAGTATTTATATCTTGATGGAGGATGTGTCAAGGAACAATAGCTTCACATTTTTGGTATATTTGCTTAATAAAGGTTTCTATGATTTTCTAGCAATACTTTTTGACTTACATTTGTGTATGTGTGTGTTTGTGTGTTATGTATCAGAGCAAATACAATAGGTGGCCCTTAACATTCTTATATTCTTTCCAACTGATTTAAAGTGACATAGGGGCTTCAAAAAATTTGTGGAAAAATACCATTATCTTTTCATTGAAATTTTTGAAGCCCCCTCGTGTGTATATTTTTCTCCAATGGAGGGAGTTGTCCTCTATTCTTGTCCTGTGACTACAATATCAAAACCATACCATGAATAAGGACTATATCTGACATTCATTAACTTCAGTATGAATTTCCATCCTCTTTAATGTTGTGCATATGTATTATATTTTTATCCAAAAGTTACTGAGACGAAAAACTAGATGCCCCCAACTCCTTCATTCTAAATTCATGTCAATTTAGGAGAAAATGGAAATACCTCTCATCTGTCTGTTTTTACTTGTAAGCACTGGCTACAGTTTAAATGGCTGGTGTCAAACTTAATATAGCTTTTACTACTAGAGACTAAATAAGGATGTTTTGGGTCAGCCTAATAAGTAATGCCTACAAAAGAAATAAATGCATGCCTAGGAAGGAACATGAAGTCTAGGAGCAAGCAATTCACAAGACCAGGAAGATAGAACTTGTTCCTTTTCCTCCTTAATGACATTTGAGACATTACCAATAAGCACACGGGCACCTTTCTGTTTGAGCCAGGGGAGACATATTCTCAAAACAGGAAAACAAAGAGAAGTGGCAAATTGCTGACAGTAAGAAGTTAAGACTTTACTCTGAATAGCCATGCCATTTCTGTCCTGACATTGAATTTTTTTTTTCTTTTTAGACAAATGAAGGCCAAAATTTTAATACATTCTACACTACATAAATTATCATAGTGAGTTTTGCTGTTTTGACCTTTTCAGCATTCCTCCTATAATTTGATTGGGCAGCTATTATACTTGCATTTTGTTTACAACATTTAACCTGAAAAGAAGGGAGATATTGAGCCAAACAAGCAAAATACTAAAATAACACAGAGACTTAATTAGTGGTATAATGTGCTGCAAGTCAAGGGACCAAAATGCCAGCAAGTCTGGAGCTGCCTTGTGAATTTCTTGATTGACAGAGGCAGCAAAAGAAGTGAAATAGATAAGCAAAATGAGGACAACTGAAACAATTATTGGTATTATTTAAAGGTCATTTGCATCAAAAAGTTCTATAATATATTAGATGCAATAATAAAAAT
>NW_006408581.1:7667824-7668448 GCF_000296735.1 Chrysochloris asiatica | reverse complement strand
CTTCTTTCTTCTTCTAGTTGAGTTCTGATCATCCAGCCAATGAAGCCAGGTCAAGTGGGTACTATCTGCAAGTATGGGTGTTCTTGTGCATCATCTCCCCTCACTTCCTATCAGCTGGATGCTTCACTCTCCACTCTAGTCCTCTGTGGCCATATCACTGCCTCGGGCCCAGGAGTCCCCGGGTTTTGCAGTACTGCTGGCCATCCAGGTCTCCACCTGTGTTCACAGGGGTCTATCTTAGCTCACAACTTCATTGCTGTTTTATCCCCCTCTTTCCTTATCAGTGACACCAGCCAGACTACCTGCCTGCTCACGTATTCCCCTTGAATCTCATTCTTAGAAGGTGGTTTGCTCTGAGGGGTCCCGATCACTTGCCTTAATGGCTCTCAGGCAAAAAGCTTTCTTGTTCTTGTAGTAATCAATCAGACTGCCGTTATTGTTTCGTTTTTTTCCTGCCGGTCTTTCTTTCACAAAGTACCTTCTGTTCTTCTAGCCACTCCAGGCTGGTCTACTTGTCCTTTCCAGTGGAAATTTCCTACCTCAGTCAGTTCTTGATGGGGTTCTGGATTCCACCTATGTTCTTGTGCAGTGTAAAGGCTTCACAGGAAGCCTCTTTCACTGGGC
>NW_006408581.1:7658425-7659671 GCF_000296735.1 Chrysochloris asiatica | reverse complement strand
ACTGAAGCTACAAACATGATAGTATAATGTCTAAACCCATACAATTAAACAATTTTTATCAAGGACACTTGGCAGTCTGAATGAAGAATCAGTAGGCACTGAATGGGTAAATTGATTGGAGGTTGAACGTTGTTAGTCCCTGTAACAGAAAGATTAGGAAACAAAGAAGTTGAGGTTGTTTGCAGGATGCTGGTTTCAATGAGTTCGAATCCGGGTATGAACCACAAGGTCAGCAGTTCGAAACTACCAGCTGTTCTGCGGGAGAAAGATGAGGCTTTCTGCTCCCGTACAGATTTACAGTCTCGGAAACCCTGTACAGGGTCACTATGAGTCAGAACCGACTCCACGGCACATCACAACAACAATAGAGAAAACACAAATAGAAAGATAGAAAAATTAATTTTGGAAGTCATATGAGGGGATATTAAAAATGTTCACACACAAAAAAAACAAAATTAAAAGATAGTAAAATTTTTCCATCAACTTTTTGAAGCTCCCTCCTAGAAACCAGATGTAAGTGGCATAATTTTCAAATGCTGCCACTGCTGCTGCAAAAAAAAATGTGATTGCAGAATTCCGTATCCATCAAAAGTACATTTTAAAAACTGAAGAATCAAGATATTCTCAGACTAACAGACAATAAAAATATGAGTTGTCAACAAAGCTACCCTAAAAGAGTGGCTAAAGAAAGATCAAGAAACAAGAAGGAAGTTATAAAAGACTAAATATTGGAACATCAGGAAGAAAGAAAGTAAGAAAAAGTTAAATATGAGTAAATGTTATATGTTGCCATTCTCCTTTTGAGTTTTCTAAATTATGTTTGTTACATAAAGTAAAACTTTGATGTTGTCTGTTGTGGTTTCTAATGCATGTAGAGAAAAGCATTAAGATGTTTATAAACAGAGAAACTGAAGAGGGAAAAGAGAGATAAAGTTTCCACATTTCACTCAGACTATTAAAACATCAACATCAATCAATTATAATATCATGTACATATAATATATTATTTACAGTAATGACTTAAAAAGCTATACATAGAGATACAGTCAACAAGACTTCTACTAACAATATATGTACATTCTTACTACACCACATATTTGCCAGGTATTAGTGCTGTGAGGTCTTTTAATTTTTTAATTATTATTTTTTAAATTTTAACCATTCTAGTGTGATCTGGTAGCGTAGTGGTTACGAATCGGGCTGCGAACCTTAAGGTCAGCGGTTCGAAACTACCAGCCGCTCCGCG
>NW_006408581.1:7633119-7658295 GCF_000296735.1 Chrysochloris asiatica | reverse complement strand
GACTCAACAGCACACCACCACCACCAGTGGATATAAAATATTATAAAATTGTGGTTTTACTTTGGATTTATCTAGTATCTAATGACAGAGATCTGTGTCGTGTTTTTTGTTTTGTTTTGTTTTGTTTTTCTATGTGGTATCTATCATTTGATTGAAGTAGCCCTGGTGATGGTGAAAAACAGCTGCTTATAATAAGTTTGGTGACTGAAAAGGACCAGCAACTTAGTGAAAGAATACAACAGGCGATCTACTGCCAAAAAGTTGATGTTGTTAAGTGCAGATGAGTCAGTTCCAACCTTGTACAGAGTTTCCAAGGAGCAGAGAGTAGGTTTGAACCACCGGTTTTGCAGTTTGGAATGCAGTGCTTCTCCTACAGTGCCATACTAGGACTTCTGGGAAACCCTATGCGGCCATTCTACTTTATCATTTTAGGGTTGTTATAAGTTGCAATTGACTCAACTACACATAACAACACTGATGGACACATTTTTATTTTTTTATGTAGTATAATTCATCCTTTTATTTTAGTATGTTTTTGCTTTGGTGGGTTTTAAGAAAGCAATTATTTCCTAACCCAAGATCACAAGATATATACCAATTATTTTTTTATAAAAATGTTGATATTTTGTTACTGTTGTTATATGCCGTGTGGTCAGTTCTGACACATAGTGACCCTGTATAAGGTTTCCAAGGAGGAGTTTGTGAATTTGAAATGCTGACCTTATGGTTGAAACTGACCTTACTGTCCAGTGCTTATCCTACAGCGACACACACACTGTATAAGGTTTCCAAGGAGGAGTTTGTGAATTTGAAACGCTGACCTTATGGTTGAAACTGACCTTACTGTCCAGTGCTTATCCTACCAACTTCCACCTCAGAACTCCCACATAATTGACTGGAAAAATCCTCTTTGAAAAAAAAAGGCAAATAATAAAATCTACAAAGATCAATAGACAGATAAGTGCCTTTCAGAAAATGTTAATGTTGTTGTTGTTAGCTGCTGTCAAGTTGGCTCCTACACAAAACAACCCTATGAGTAACAGAATGGAAACCTGCCTGGCCTGACATCTTCCTCACAATTGTTGTTACACTTGAGTCCGTTGCTTTTGCAGCTGTGCAAATCAATCTCATTGGGGTCTTCCTCTTTATCGCTAACCCTCTACTTTACTAAGCATGATGTCCTTCTCCAATCACTGGACCTTCCTGATAATATTTCCAAAGAATGAAAGATAGTCTTGTCATCCTTTCTGACTGTAATTCTAACACAGATTAATTTGTTCTTTTGTCAGTTCATGGTACTTTTAATATTCTTTTCCAATACCATAACTCAAATGCATTCCATTTTTAGTCTTCCTTATTTACTGTCTAACTTTCATATGCACATGAGGCTATTGAAAACACCATGGCTTGTGTGGGGCTAACTTTAGTCCTTAAACTCATATGTTTGCTCTTGAATACCTTATTTTGCAGCAGATTTAACTAACGTAAAACGTTGGTTGATTTATTGACTGCTGTGTCCATGAGTGTTAATTGTAGATCTGAGCAAAATTATTTGACAGCTTCAATCTTTTCTACATTTATCATAATTTTCTTTATTGGTCTAGTCATGAGGATTTTTGTTTTCTTTATATTGAGGTGTCATCCATACTGAAGGCGTAGTCTTTGATCTTCATCAGTAAGTATTTTAAGTCCTCTTCACTTCCAGCAAGAAAGGTTGTATTATCTGCATATATAGTCTTCCATTAATCCTAATACCACATTCTTCTTCATATATCTAACTTCTCAGATTGTGTGGTGCTGTGGGTTAATGTGCCAGACTGTAAAGTCATTTGAACTGGCAGTTCAAGCTCACCAGTCACTCCTTGGAAACCCTATACAGGGTTGCTATGGGTCGGAACTGACTCGACATCACTTAACAACAACATCATACAAATTAAGTAAGCGTGGTGAAAAAATACAATCCTGGTGCACACCTTTCCTGATTTTAAGCCATTCAGTATAATCTTGTTTTGTTGTAAAAACTGCCTCATGAGCAAAATTAAATTTTCTGAATACCCATTGTTTGCAATGTTATCCATAGTATCTTATGACTCACATAGCTGAAAACCTCTGTATAGTCACTACACTACAAGTAAGCATTATTCAGGTATTCTCTGATTTCAGTGAAGAACCATCTGATATCAACAATGATATATCCTTAAATCGATGTCTTTTTTTGAATCTGGCTTGAATTTCTGGATGTTCCATGTTGGTATACTGCTGCAGTCATTTTTAAATTATCTTTAGCAAAATTTTCTTACATGTGATATTAATGAGACTGTTTGATGATTTCTACATTCCATTTGGTTGCCTTTCTTTCAAATGGATGCAAATATGGATCTCTTCCAATCTGTTGGCCTGGTAGCTGTCTTCCAAATTTAATGGCGCAGATGAGACAGCGCCTCCAGTGCTTCATGAATTCATTAAAAGTTTCTGTTTGTATTCTAGCAATTCCTTGAACCTAGTTTTTTGCCAATGTGTTTTGCACAACTTGGACATCTTCCTTCAGTACCAATGGCTCTTAATATGTGAGCTGTTGAAATGGTTGAATACCGACCTTTTATTTTTGTTACAGTAACTGTCTAGAATCCTTCCATCATCTTTTGATTCTTCCTGCTTCATTCAAGATTTTGCCTGTAGAATCTTCAATATTGCAAGTAGAGGTGACATTTTTTATTCAATTCTTTCAGCTTGAGTCATGTTGAACATGTTCTTCCCTTTTGGTTTTCTGACTTCAGGCCATTGTATATATTTTATTATTATACTTGATGTTATTTTCTCAAGCTACCCTTTGAAGTTTTCTGTTCAGCTCTTTGATGTTCTCATTTCATCCATGTGCTTTAACATCTCTTCACTAGACAGCAAGTTTAAAAGTCTCTTCTGATGTTCATTTTGATCTTTCCCTGTGTTGTTAATGACCTTTTGCTTTTTTCCAGTGTGATGTTCTTGATGTCATTCCACAACTCTTCTGCTTATTAGTCATTAGTGTCTAATGCATCAAATGTATTCTTTAGATGGTCACTGAATTCAGGTGAAATGTTAAAGATCATACTTTCATTCTCATGGACTTTTAAAATGTGTCTTCAGTTTCAGCTTGAACTTGAATATGAGCAATTGATGGTCTGTTCCACAGTCTGGCCCTTGCTAATGCTATGGAGCCTTTCCACTGTCATTTCTCATAGATGAAGTCAATTTCCTATGCATTCCATACATAGTTGTTTTAAAAAAGAATTTTCAATGAATAGGTGTTGATCTTGCACAATTCTATCAACTTGTCTTCAGCATCATTTCTTTCACATACATCATAATTTCCAACTACTTATTCTCCTTTTCATTTCCAATTTTCTTATTCCAATCACCAGTAATTATCAATACATCTTGATTGCATGCTTGATCAATTTTAGACTGAAGAAGTTGGTAGGAATCTCCAATTTCATCATCACTGACTTTAATTGTTGGTACTGTATAAATTTGAATAATAGCAGTATTAACTGATCTTACTTGTAGGTATATGGATATTATCCTATCACAGACAGCATTGTATTTCAAGATAGATCCTGAAATGTTCTTTTTAGCATTGACAGCAATTCAGTTCCTTAGAATTTGTTGTTTCCAGCATAATAAACTGGATGATTGTTTTATTTAACATGGCCAATACCATTCCATTTCAGCTCATTAATGACTAGAATATTGATCTTATGTGTTACATTTCATTTTTGACAACTTCCAATTTTTCTAGCTTCATACTTCATATATTTCATGTTCTGCTTATTAATGGATGCTTGCAGCTTCTTATCCTAATTTTGATTTGTGTCCCATTAGCAAATGTTGGTCCCAGAAGCTTTACTCCATTTACATCATCATGGTCAATTCTACTTTGAGGAGCCAGCTCTTCTCCAGTCATATTTTGAGTGCCTACGAATCGGGCTGTGATCCTTAAGGTCAGCGGTTCGAAACTACCAGCCGCTCCGAGGGAGAAAGATGCAGCTTTCTCCTCCCGTAAGGATTTACACCCTTGGAAACCCTGTACAGGGTCGCTATGGGTCGGAACAGACTCGAAGGCACTTAACAACAACAACCAACTTGCAGGGCTCATGTTGCATCACTATATCTCCAGTGTCCCACTGCTATTGATGAGGGTTTCAGTAGTTAAACATTCAGAAGTATTTCGCCTCTCATTCTTCCTAGTCTGTTTTAGTCTGGAAGTTCAGCTTAAAGGTGCCCGTCATGGTGACCCACCTGATACTTAAAATAGTGTGGCATAGTTTCCATTATCACAGCACAAGGTAAGCCAACACAGTATGACAAATTGACAGGTGAGGGGTGCAGGAGGCATGTGGTAGTAAGCAAACTGGGTGGGACATTTGCATTTGAATCCATATAGTCCAAACCTTGGATCAACCCTTGTTACATCCTTCAATAATATCACATATCACTAAAATATGAAAACAGAATGAGCCCATTAGAGTGAAGGTACAAACCCAATCCATTAATGTGAATGAAGCCAGATGAAAATTCTAAAATGTATAGCAGTGTATTAGCAAATAGGACTGTATTCTTATTGCTGCAGCTGCTATTGGAACTATGTTGCTGTTGTTCTTAAGTGCTGTTGAGTCAGTTTTAACTCATATCAATCTGGTTTAGGGTTTCTGAGGAGTGACTGGTGAGTTTGAACCACTGACCTTGTAGTTCAAACCAACCTTGCAGTCCAATGCTTATCTTATAGTGCCATAGCAGGATTATAATTGATATTATGTCTCTCTTCCTATCAACTTTTGGAGGCCTGGAAATGTAGTGGAATATGACCTAGGCTAGTAACCTTAAGATAAGCAGTTTGAATCTACCAGCCACTCCATGAGAGAATACGAGGCTTTCTGCTCCAGTAAAGATTTACAGCCTTGGAAACCTTATGCAGAGTAACTATGAATTAGAATTGACTCCTCAGCACATGACCATCACCACCAACAAGCAGCTCTTTACACATTGCCAAGAACAACCAGCTCTTTACACAAGGAGGTAAACCTCATTGTCAGCTTATCTAATAGAAGGATCAAAATCTTCTTATCCAAAGGTTTTAAATGTTGTCTTCTTTCAAGCTGAATTTGCTGCATAAATCACAAAGAAATATCCCACTGAATTTCATTTTTCCACACATATTCCATCCCATACCTACTGAGTTAACTTTTCATGGTAATTGGCTCAGTAGGATAAACACTCAACCTCAGATTGGTTTGTACTGCGAGGTTGGTAGTTTCAACTAACCAGCCACTCCTCGGAAACCTGTACAGGTTCAGTATATGTCAGAACCAACTTGACAGCACTTAATAACAACAACAACAAGGACTAATTACCAGAATGGTTAATTTTAAAATGGTTTCAAAAATATATCAACAGGGAATTTCCAGAAATTCAAGCCAGAATCAGAAGAGTACTTGGAATTAGGTATATAATTGCTGATGTCAGATAGATCTTGACTGAAAGTAAAGAATACTAGAAGGATGCTCATTTGTTTTTTATTGGTTATCCAAAGCCATTCAACTGTGTGGATCATACTAAAGAATGGTAATTTTAGAACACTTAAATGTGCTCATGAGGAACCTGTATGTAGATCAAGAGGAAATAATTTAATAGAACAAGGTCATATTATGTTGTTTAAACTTAGGAAAGTTTTCTGTCTGGTTACACCCTTTTGCTGTATTTTATTCAGTCTGTATGCTGAGCAAATAATCTGAGAAACTGTACTGTATGAAGAAGAACATGGCATCAGAATTGGAGGAAGATTCAATAACAACCAGTGATATATAAATGATAAATCTTGCTTGCTCAAAGCAAAGAAGACTTAAAGTACTGATGAAGATCAAAGACAATAGACTTTAGTATAGATTGCACCTCAGTGTAAAGGAAACAAAATTCTCACAACTGGACCAATAAGTAACATCATAATAAATGGAGAAAAGACTGAAATCATCAAAGACTTAATTTTTCTTGAATCCTCAATCAACACTCATGGAAGCAGCAGTCAATAAATTAAACTCTCTTAAAGTCAAGACCCCCAATGAGATGAATTGGTACTGTGGCAGCAACAATGGACTCAAGCTTAGCAATGATTGTGAGGGTGGCAGAGGATTGGCAGTGTTTTGTCCTGTTGTGCATAAGATCTCTATGAGTAGGAACTGACTAGATGGTATCCAACAATAACAAAGTGTTCACTGAACCTGCTAAGCCTTCAGATGGCTGAAGCCTCAAGCAAAACCATGAAAAATCCTGAAACAGAAATGCCTTGCTAGGCTGGTCACGAATTCTTAATCTAGGAAAACTGAGGGAAATAATAATTGGTTGTCATTTCTATTATTAATTATTATAGTATTATTTTCATTAACTGCCAGTTATATTAGAAGTGAGACAATAAAATGTTAACTAGAATCTTAATGTTCATAATGTTTTACAAAATAGTAGACATTAATTTTTTTGGAAGGCACTTATCTACCTATTGATCTTTGTAGATTTTATTATTGGGCTTTTTATTTTTATTTTTTTCAAAAAGGAGTTTTCCAGTCTATTAAATGGGAGTTCTGAGGTAGAACTCAGGAAAAAACTTCTAGAAAAAACATTTTAAATATGTTTGTGATATTGGGTTGGACAATAATTACTTCCTCAAGATGCAAAATATATTGTCCATAAAGATATCATTTTGAATTGAGGGCTAATCATAAGAAATTCAAAGAAAGTCACATGGGAATTAAGGACACCTGTTCCTTTAATTTACTTTTGCTTTGTGGATCTGCTTCATCAAATCTTAAAAATACCATTCCATTGAATATATGATTGTCATTCATGGTGGACAACAACAGATGCTCAGATAAAAGTGATCGTTCACATGAGCAGACAAAACCGTACTTTTCAAATGAAGTGCCGTTCTCTACCATGGTGGATATGATTTTGCTCCATGGTCCTATATGATTATTACATATACAGAGACCCAACATAGTATCCTCATATACACCATTGATTCCTCTAGCATTATAGTCTATTGAAAAACATGGCTATAGCAACAGAACAACATGTACTGAAGACTGAACTTTGGGGCCCTGATCACAATTGACATCTTCAGAATATCATGATCAATGGTTTGAAGCTGCATTTTCAAATTCTATACATGCTCCATTTATAACAAAAAGCCAAATACAGTAGTTTTTTTTTTTTTGTTTTTTGTTTTTTGTTTGTTTTTTAGTGGCAGATAATGCTATATGCAACTTATCCTTAATTTAGTCAGGATATCTAGGTTTGCTCTAGATCTCTAACCTCCTAAAAACTTCACTGATTTGGCAGGTCCCTGAATGTAGATGAGTTTATTATCACCTTCTGGCACTATTTCCCTGTTACAACCTAAACTTCTGAGGCTACACATTTATCCTTTTAGCAGTTCTTCTAAATCTATAATCAGATATTTCGTGTGCTTTTTGGCAGAATCTGTCCTGTGATTGCAGACAAGAAAAGTTTTCTTAAAATCTACTGTAGAGGTTCTTTGGTTTTGATAGTCTGTACTAAATTGGTAATGAGATTTTTTATAAGGTCTCCAAAGCAATTAAATGCCATACAACATTATAATATGCTTAATTATCATTGGCCTTATACTAATCAACTGTGCTTGCCTTACACTTAACACCTCATGTGAAAACATGGCTAACTATGATATCATTGAATGCAAGGAATGATTATCAGTCCTGATTTAATCAAACAGTGTAAAATCTATTCTAAAATACTACACTGAAGATCTACTTTCAAGAGTCAGTTCTGATCACTTGATCCAGGCTACATTTTCTTGAAGTAGCTTTAAATAAGGTTTTCTTCTTAGTTAGTGCTTTTTTGGTGTGTGAAATCCCAAATAGCAAGAGGATGATAGAAATTAATGTACAGCAAATATACAGACAAATGAAATGCAAGTTTTTTTCTGAACTGGTCCCAGGTTCGTAAGATAATCATATCTGGACTTTGGAGGCACTGCAGTGGAAATGATGGAAACTGCGTAGTCTTTTCCCTTGGAGGATTGTGTGTACTGATGAGGGGCAAGAGGTTGCTTCATCACAGCCCCATATTGAACAAACAACAGAGAAGAGAATTAAGGCTCAGTGAACATGGGTAGGCACATACATTGAGTTCAATAAAATAAATTATACAGTTCTTGTAAAGTGGAAGGTCAGCTAAAAAGAGGAAGATGCCTGACGAGATGAGCTGGCACATTGGCTGCAGTGATAAACACAAGTGTAGTGACAATCGTGACCCTGGCACAGGACAGGGCAGTGTTTCTTTCTGTTGTGCATATGAGTTGATACGGACTCAATAGCACCTAACAACAAAATTTGTTAGGTGTCATTGAGTCTGCTCCAACTCAGCAACTGTGTGCACAAAATAAACACTGTTTGGTTCTGTGTCATTCTCACGGTTTTTGTATGTTTGAATCCATTGTTTCTGCTATTATGTGAGTCTATCTCATTGGGGTTTTCCTCTTTCTTGCTGACACTCCACTTTACCCAATACGATGTCCTTCTCCAGGGACCAGTGCCTCCTGACAAATGTCCGAAATATGAAAGACCATGTCTCTCAATCTTGGCATCTAAGGAATATTCTGGCTGTATTTATTCCAACACAGATATATTTCTTCTTCTGGTAGTCCATAGGACTTTAAATATTCTTCTCCAACACCATAATTTAAATGAGTTAATTATTTTATGGACTTTGTTATTCATTGTCCAATTTTCACATGTATATAAGGGTATTAAAAATATGATCGCTTGGTTCAGATGTACCTTAGTCCTCAAACTGACATCTTTGCTCTTGAGCAGTTTAAAGATACTTTTGGCAGCAGATTTGCCTAATGCAATATGTCAATCAATTCCTTGACTGTTTATTCCATGAACATTGATTATGGGTCCAAGCAAATTGAAGTCTTTAACAACTTCAATATTTTCTATAATATTATCTATTGGCCTAGTTGTGAAGATACTTGTTTTTTTTATGTTGTGGTGCAATCCATACTGAGGAATCCCGGTGTGGTGCTCTGGGCTAATGTGCTGGACTGCAAGAATGAAAGGCAAGGCCTGCCATTCAAGCTCACTAGCCACTCCTTGGAAACCCTATATTTGTTGTTGTTGTTGTTAGGTGCCAGCAAGTCGGTAACAACTCACAGCAGCGTCCTTATGTACAGCAGAATGAAACACTGCCCAATCCTGGGCCAAACTCACTATCATTGCCACGCATGAGTCCATCGATGCTGCCACCTGGCCAGTCCGTCTTGTTGGGGGTCTTCCTCTTTTGCTCTGACCCTCCACCTTACCAAACATGATATCCTTCTCCAGCGACTAGTCCCTCCTGACAATATGTCCGAAGTATGAAAGACGAAGTTTGACCATCTTAGCCTCCAAGGAGTACTCTGGCTGCACTTTTTTCAAAATGGATCTATTGGTTCTTTTGGAAACCCATGGCACTTTCAATATTCTCCTCTAACACCACAACTCAAATGTGTCAATTCTTCCATGGTCTTCCTTATTTACGCTCCAGCTTTCACATGTATATGAGGTTATTGAAAATACCATGGCTTGGGTCCAGGTGCACCTTAGTCCTCAAACTGACATCTTTGCTATTCAACACTTTTAAAAGGTCTTGTGCAGAAGATTTGCCTACTGCAATACGTCGTTTGGTTTCTTGACTTCTGCTTCTGTGAGTGTTGATAGCTGGTCCAAGAAGAATGAAGTTCTTAACAACTCCATTGATAAGAATGTTGTTTATTGGTCCAGTGGTAAGGATTTTTGTTTTCTTTACATTGAGATGTAATCCATACTGAAGGCTGTACTCTTTGAACTTTATCAGTAAATGTTTTAAATCCTCTTCACTTTCAGCAAGCAAGGTTGTATCATCTGCATATCGCAGGTTGTTAATTAGTCTTACTCCAATCCTGAGGCCACATTTTTCATCATATAACTCAGATTCTAGGATTATTTACTCAGCATACAGGTTGAATAAGTATGGTGAAAGAATCCAACCTTGACACACACCTTTCTTAATTTTAAACCATTCAGTGTTCCCATGTTCTGTTCGAAGAACTGCCTCTTTCTTAGTCCACGTACAGATTTCTCATGAGCACAATTAAGTGTTCCAGAATACTCATAATTCAATCTGTAAATCAGAACTGACTGGAAGGCTCTTAACAACAACAACAACAACAACAATCCATACTGAAGGACGTCGTCTTTGATCTTCATCATTAAGTTTTTCAAATCCTCTGTGCTTTCAGAAAGTAAAGTTATATCCTTTACTTATTGGAAGTTGTTAATGTGTCTTCCTCCAATCCTGACGTCAAATTCTTCTTCATATAATCCAGTTTCTTGGATTAGCTGCTCAGCATATAGTTTGAATATTTATGGTAAAAGGATACAGCCTTCTTTCACACCTTTACTGATTTCAAACCATTCAATATGCCCTCATTCTGTTCAACTTTCTGCCTGTTGTTCTATGTACATGAGCATAATTAAGTGTCTGGAATACTCACTGTTCTTCATGAGAATAATTGAGTGTTCTGGAATACCCATTCTTCACAATGTTTGTTATGATCTACATAGTCAAATGCCTTTGCATAGTCAATAAAACCCAAGTAAACATCTTTCTGGTATTCTCTGCTTTCTGTCACAATACATCTGACAACAATAATAATTTCCTGGTTCCACATTCTTTTCTGAATCTGGCTTGAATTTCTTGCTGCTCCCTGTTTATGTGCTGCAGCAATCTATTTTTGAATTATCTTTAGCAAACTTTTGCTTGCATGTGATAGTAATGATATTTATTTTATGACTTCCACATTCTGCTATCCTTCCTGGTGTTCATTCGGCTTCTTGAATGTTTATCTTCTCATCTTTCAAGATGTTAGAGAAATTCTCTTCCAAAAGCTCTTCAACTATCTCCTCTGTGGACTTCTCTGATTCTTTCTGTTCTGGAATGCCAAGAATTCTTAAGTTGTTCCTCTTTATGTTATCCAACATGAATCTTAGACTGTCTTCAGCTTTTCTTATCCTTTTTCTGCTTGCTATTCTATCTTAGCAGTACTGAGAGATTTGTCTTCCAGCTTGTTATTTCTGCCTTCCATCTCTTCTATTCTGCTCCTTTCCCCTTTCAGTGTATTGTCCATTTCTAGTATTTTATTATTAATCTTCTGGACCTCTTTTTGCAGGTTTTGAATTGTTCCAATGCTGTATCAATCTTGTTTGATTGCTCTTTTAGCATGTTTCTGACTTCTTCCTTGTTTTCCTCCACCCCTTTTCAGAGCATTTGAATTAGTTGCCATATCGTCTTCTGAATTCCTTCTCAGTCAAATCCAAAACCTGCTCTTCCTCTTCTAGGGAGCATTTGTCTGTCTCCAGCTCATTTGTTTCAGTTACAGTTTTCTGGTTTTGGACATGTTTTGAGATCATTTGTTGTGTTTTGTTTGTCATTTCCAGTAGTTGTGTGGGTTTTTTAATGCTTAAATGGATGTGTTATTAAGTTTACTGGGTGTCAGGAGATATGCTTCCCTTTATGCATGTAATGTTTAGCAGCTGTTATTGATTCTTGTATCAATGGTGGAATATTATGGAGTATGCTTGTATCTTGGCTACATGGCCACAATTGCTGTCTCATCTTTGATAACATAGGGAGAAAAACCTCCCACCTCCAAGAAAAATGTGTGATCAAAAGGACCAAAACCAGAAGCAATATAAAAGAAGAGACAAAAACCACCATTTTGAATCAAAAATAAAACTGTGGCCAACTGTCCAGTCGCCTTGCTATACAGGCAGTGTGTGTGCACTGTAGGAGCCTCCGGCAGTGGGTGGGGGTGACTGCTCATTCAGACCCCTCCTCTAGTCACCACCGTAGAGGTGCACAGATAGATATTGAGAAGTTAATGGTAGAAAGATTGTCTACTATTTTTGTCTCTGAAGGTCAGTTAGGTATCAGCATGTGCACAGTGTGAGTCTCAAGATAGTTGTGTCCTTTTATGTTGGGGTTTTACAGATTGTTCATATAGTTTGTGTGTCAGGCCTGATGGGCCTGTTTTTTTCTTGCTTGATAGGCCAGAGTAAAGGGTCCTGCACAAATTAATTTTAGGGCTGCAACCCCAATGCTGATGTCATTAGTAGCCACCAAGCTCTTCCTCTCTGTGCCATGAAAACTGTGGGGTCAGCACTGGACTATTTTTTGGGGAGCTGCACACCCACCTACCTGAAGGTGTCCAGGCTGGAAAAGAAGACGTGACAGAGAAGAGTGAAAAAAATGTATAGAATCCCCTGCGTCTCCTTTTGCAAATGTCACTACACTGCTTTAGTGCTGGTTCCCTGTGATGGTCTGCCTGTGGCCTCGCCCTCTGAACTCTGCCTGGGTGGGGTGGCTGCAGAGGAAGTCCTGTCTGGAGCGGTTCCTAACTTGCAGTATTTTCCTTTATATCGTGATTTTTCCACTTGCACTTGCAGGAAACTGACACCCTGGATCTTATGCTAGATCCAGAGCTCTGGTATTGTTCCATGAGCACAGCTTCTCTGGGTTTTCAGTCTCTCCCCACAGAGTCTTTCCTACCTGGCTGTCTCTGCCACGGCCAAAACTGCTTCTGTGGGTGATCATTCTTAAGAATATATATTTCTCCCAAATGGTTATCCAGGTAACTGTCTTCCAAATTTCTTGACATAGATGAGTGCACTTTGGTGAAACATTTCAATTTGTGTTCTATTCTGGTTTTTGTCAGTGTCTTTGGTGCTGCTTGGACCTCTTCCTTCAATACCATCAGTTCTTGATCATATTGGTTGAACAATAACCAATTCTTTTTGGTACAGTGATTCTATCTAATCCTTCCATCTTCTTTTGATGCTTTCTGCATCTCTGAATATTTTGCTTATAGAATCTTCAATATTGCAACTGAAGGCTTGAATTTTTTCTTCAGTTCTTTCAACTTGAGAAATGTCAAAAATGTTCTTCCCAATTTGGTTTTCTAACACTAGGTCTTTGCACATTTCATTGTCATATTTTCTTTGTCTCAAACTGTCTTTTGAAATTTTGTGTTCAGCTCTTTCACTTCCTCATTTCTTCCATTCTGAATGGTTAAGAGCAAGTTTCAAAACCATTTTGGTCTTTTCTTTCTTCAAGTGATATTTAGAAGAAAGAAAAGATAGCATTGAGAAGAATGGATAGTATTGAATGCTTAATGGTGCTCATAAAGAACACTTATTTGTGCTCATGTGTATAAAACAACAGGCAGTCATTCAAACAGAACAAGGGATACTGAATGGTTTAAAATCACAAAAGGTGTGAGCCAGGTTGTATCTGTTCAAAAGACTGCCTCTTGAGATGACTATATGGAGAGATGGAGAGGCTAGGAACTCTGGACTCAGGGAGGGAGAGGAAATCTGTGCTGGCAGCTGGGGGGACAGGTTTGTGGGGTGTACTTTTTGGTTGTTTGATGATGCATGGAGAGGATTGTAGTCATTTTACAATGGAGTGAAATACAATAGGATGAATGTAAAGCTAATGTTCTCTCACATAAACTATCACATAATTCACAAAAAAAATCTTAAAAAAATAAAGACTGTCACTTGGTCTATGTACATGTTCCTCATTAACACAATTAAGAGTTCTGGAGTACCCAATGCCCACAGTGTTGTCCATAGCTTGTCATGATCCATACATTCAAATGCAAACATAGTCAATAAAGCACAGGTAGACATCTTTCTGGAATTCTCTGCTTTCAACCAAGATCCATTTGAGGTTAGCAATGATATCCCACATTCCATATCCTCAACTGAATCCAGCCTAAATCTCTGCGAGTTTCCTGTCAATGTACTGTTACAGTCATTTTAAAATGATATTAGCAAGATTTTACTTGCATGTGATATTAATGATATTGTCCAATAATTTCTGCATTATGTTGGCTCACCTCTCTTTGGAATGGATACAAATATGGAAGTCTTCCAATCGATTTGCCACGTAGCTGTCTTCCAAATTTCTTGGCATAGATGAGTGAGTGCCTCTGGTACCACATCATTTTGTTGAAAGATTTCAATTTGTATTTCATCAACTCCCACAGCCCTATTCTTTGTTAATGTCTTCACTGTACCTTGGTCTTCATCCTTCAGTACCACTGGCTCTTGATCATATACTGCCTTTTGAAATGGTTGAACATTGACCAATTCTTTCTGGCAGAGTGACTTTGTAGATTACTTCTATCTTTGTTTAATGCTTTTGCATCATTCAATATTTTGCCCATAGAATCCTTCAGTATTAAAAGTCAAGCCTTGATTTGTTTCCCTCTGTTCTTTCAGCTTGAGAACTGGTTAGCATGTTCTTCCCTTTTGGTTTTCTAACTCCAGATCTTTGCACATTTCATTATAATAAAGAAGACTTTGTCTTCTCTAGATGCCCTTTGAAATTTTCTGTTCAGCTCTTTTTCCCTCCACCTTGTCACTGTTGTTGTTGTTGTTAAGTGCTGTTGAGTTGGTCCTGACCCATAGCAACCCTGTATATGGTTTCTGAGGAGCACTGTGTGAACTTGAACTGCCAATCTTGTGGTACAAAGCGATTTTGCTGTCCAGCGCAGTACCCCACAGTGCCACATCAGGATTCCACTTGTTCTCTAGTTACTATTATATAAAACATTTTCATGAATTGAATAACTATTTTGCTGCCTTAAAAATGTACAGGATATGTGGAATAAGTTATTACCATTATTTCACAGGAAACCTAAAGCTCAGAAAGGTTAACCATAAAACCCAAGTTCAGATTCCTTGACAAGACAAAAATTACAGAAATATTTCTATAACCAATTTTGAAATAAAGACTCCAGGAAACAGTAAAAAAGAGAAAGAAAGAAAAGATTTTTTTTATAATGTTGCTTAATTTTATGCTATGCATTGCATTTTTCCAATAGTTTTTCCTCACTTCTGCCTGCTAATTAGTTTTTTTATATTTTTCCTGTAAAAAAAGAAATGCAAAACAATTCATGTAATCCAAATAGATAATTTATTCAGAAAACATAATTTTCTAACTGAAAACCATGAAAAGCATAGTAATTCATCTCAAAGAAGAACATTATTATTTGTCATAGAACTGGATCCAACACATGGCATCTTGTTTAATAGAATGAAACTTTGCCCCGTCCCTTGCCATTATCATGATGCAACAATATTTATTTGTTCTATTGTTTTGTGTATAGTGAAAGAATACAACACTGGCACACACCTTTTCTAAGTTTAAACCATTTAGTGTTCCCTTGTCCTGTTTGAAAAACCACCTCTTGGTCTATGACTAGGTTCTTCATGAGCACAATTCCATGTTCCCAAGCTAGGAGCTCTGGTAGTGTTAGTGGTTATGAGTCAGGCTGCTAACCTCAAGATTAGCAGTTCGAAGCTACCGGTGGCTCTGTGGGAGAAAGATGAGGTGTTCTGCTTCTTTAAAGATTTACAGCCTCAGAAACCCTGTGCAGGGTCACTGTAAATTGGAACCGACTCCACGGTACTTACCAACAACAATAACTAGTACTCATACTTTGTAATGTATGTCATGATCCACAGAATCAAAAGCCTTTGTGTAGTCAATACAGCATAGGTAAACATCTTGTTGGTATTCTCAGCTTTTAGCTAAGATCCATCTGATGCCATCAATGATATCACTCATTCAATGTCCTCTTCTGAATCTGGCTTGAACCTCTGGAAGTTCTCTGTCAATGTATGGTGTCAGACATTTTGATACTATCTTTAGTAAAACTTTACTCGCATGGGGTATCAAAATTGTCCCATGATTTCCATATTCCGTTAGGACACCTCTCTTTGGAATGGACACATATACAGATCTCTTCCAGTCAGTTGGCCAGGTATGATGAGCAAATAATTCAAGAAAATGGATTATATGAAGAAAAATGTGACATCAGGACTGGAGGATGATTCATTAACAACCTGTGATATGCAGATGATACAACCTTGCTTGCTGGAAGTGAAGAGGACTTAAAATATTTACTAATGAAGATCAAAGACCAGAGCTTTCAATATGGGTTGTATCTCAATGTAAAGGAAACAAAAATCCTCATTGCTGGATAAATAAACAACATACACATCAATTGAGAAAAAACAGAATTTGTCAAAAGACTAATTTGCTTGGGTCAACCATCAATATTCATAGAAGCAGCAGTCAAGAAATCAAATGACGTATTTCATTAGGCAAATCTGCTGCACAAAGCTTCTTTAAAGTATTGAAGAGCAAGGATGTCAGCTTGAGGACTAAACTGCCTGACCCAAGCTATGGTATTTTCAGTAACCTCATATGTATGTGAAAGTTGGACTGTGAATAAGGAAGATCATAGAAGAATTGATACATTTGAGTTATGGTGTTGGAGGAAAATATTAAAAGTACCATAGACTGCCAAAAGAACAAACCCATCTGTGCTGGAAGAAGTACAGCGAGTGCTCCTTGGAAGTCTGGATGGCCAAATTTTGTCTCTCATACTTCAGATATATTATCAGGAAAGACCATCACTGGTGAGGGCTATCATGTTTGGTAAAGTAGAGAGTTGAAGAAAAAGAGGAAGACCCCCAACGAGATGGATTGGCACAGTGGTGGCAGTGATTCATTCAGGTTGGCCCAGGACCAGGCAGTGTTTCATTCTGTTGTATATAGGGTCGCTATGAGTCAGTACTGACTCGATGCCACCTAACAACAACAAGCAACAGTTGTTTTTTTGTTGATTCATCCCATTCCGTGTTTCCCTTGTTTCCACTGACCCTCTACCAAACATAGTGTGCCTTTCTGTTGATTGATCTTTCCTGATGATATGTTCAAAGTAAGAAAAATGGGAGGAATTTCTGTCAATGTGTTTATCAGGCTTAATATGTGAAAATCATTTTTTGCTTCCTGTATTAGTCCAATGTTCTACATTTAACGAAGTGGTCTATGATAATAACACAGATGCTTTCAAGATTTATTGGACGGCCGCCAATATGAATATGTGCTCCTGAGTCAGACAGACCTGGGATCATGTCCTTATTCAGAATAAGGAAGATGGTAGAAGAATCAATGCATTTGAATTATGGTGTTGAAGAAGAATATCGAAAGTATCATAGACTGTTAGAAGGACAAACAAATCTGTGTTGGAAGAAGTACAGCTGGAATGCTACCTAGAAGCCAGGATAGAAAGACTTCATCTCTCATACTTCAGACATTTTGTCAGGAAGGACCAGTCCCTGGAGAAGGACATCATAATGCTTGGTAAAGTTGAGGGTGAGCAAAAAAGGGGGAAGACCCCCAACGAGATGGACTGGCACAGTGGCAGCAGCAATGGACTCAAGCATAATAATTATGAGGGTGGCACAGGACTGGGCGGTGTTTTGTTATGGTGTGCATAGAGATGCTTTGAGTAAGAACCTACTCAACTGCACCTAACAATAACACCATCATAAGACATTGAAGAAGTTTATAAACATTTCTAACCTTATTTTGCTAATGTAAATATTGAGATTTCAAATGTGCATGTGAAATGGAGATATTTAACTTGTGTCAATATGAACAATAATTGCAATGGGCTGAATACTTGCTTAGTTCCAGGCTCCTGGAAGCTCTGTGCTTTAATCTCAACATTAAAAATTTCTATTATCTATATATTTGGTAAAGCAGAGTTTTCATTCACTTTACTGCTAGTCCTCATATTACTGGGTAATGTTGGACACTAATAAGGTGAGTTCTCAGTTGCTAACTATTTAATCTGAAAATGTTAAATACCCACATGTATTAAGTCTTTGTTTTCATCATGAGTCACTCATTTAAAATAAAGAACTATTTAAGGTTGGGTAAAACATTGATTAATTATCTATCAAAAGTAAGAGTCCAGGGATACTTAAACTCTTTGCATTTCAATAACAGATAGAGTGATTAACTCAAATCACTAAACTAGGTCATTTTTATGATTGGGGATGAAAGAAAAAAAGAGTTCTTTACTATGAAAAAGGAGTAACATGACACAAGAGAATGACTATTCCCCATTTTTGTGGCAGCATGCGAAGTGTGTTGCTGTGAAATGAACAAACAAAATCACATATGGAGAGAGACAACAGCTGTCTCCATAAAGTTCTTGGCCTCCTGCTGCCCTCCATCCTAGAGGCAGAAGTGGTGGCTGATGGCTGCCCACCAGGCTATACTTTATTGCTTCATTGACTGTGTTGCAAATGCTAACAACAATTTACCAGTCCCAAAGAAAGGATCTGATTTACTCAAGTTCCTTTGATACCATTTCAGAGTCTTGCATGTCTATGGTTAAATGGTGCCCTTGTAAAGTTGCAAGGCAAAAAATAAACTGTTTCCCCCTTAACCAAATAGATATAGTGCTGTGATGTGAAATTAGTGGGGAAAAAAAAAAGTGATTTGGGGAAATTACAGTTCCTTGTTTAGTATGTATTGTGCATGCCCTACAGCCTTCCCTAACCAGTAGCTCCCAATTTCATTTAAATTGTAATGATTTCCTTTAAGGACAATTAAGTTGCCTAAGAGCAGTGCATGAATACTAATGAGGCAGAGGCAAGACTCAGTGCAGAAGAAAGTAATAACTGTTTATTAATATGATAATTAAGTGTTAATGCTTAGCAACTTAATGATATCTGTTAAATAACTTACAATTTGGAGCCAAATCCTGGCAAATGGAATTCTATTAAAAATAACAAAATGCAATGAATATAAAAATAAATATTGCTAATCTGCCATTAAATCTCATGTATTTTCAGATTTGCATGTGATATGAGAGAAGTCCCCCATTCTTTTTTTTCCTACCAAATGTGTGAAATCAATATAATTATCCAGACCCATTTCAGAGAGTTTTGTATGCTTGTGTGCATATATATGGTCAAAAAGGAAGAAGTAATAATACCAATAAGAGAAGATGAATACCAGTTTAAAAATTTTTTTTAATTATTATTTTGAAATATACATATTCTGAACTTTTGTAAATTTTTCAAGTAAGAAAACAAAACATGTAAAATATGATATTAAATTTTTTAACCTTTTCTGGATCCTTATTCTCCCACTTCTGAATTCTGTTTCATCTTTTCTAGACTATTCCATAAGTAATGAATATTTTCTATTTTTGTAGTATTATCCATACTTTTTCTCTTTTTAAATTCACTTTTCAATTTTAAAATGTATAGAATATCCTTAATCTTTCATTATTATTGCACTTGTAATGATACATAGGTTTGCCAACATGACTGGCTCTATATAATGAATTTAAGAGTTCTAGTAACAACAGCCAGTGTTAAATGTGAAGGGAACAAATACAAATTATCATTGACTTTATAAAATGGGTAATATGGAAGATTAGTACTGCAAATGTGAGATAGCACTTTTATAAAATTAATGAACACATTTTTCTTTTGTTGCTTTTGTATGATGGAAATTTTACTAAATTAAAAATGAGACACAATATTTTATTCATTGAGTGATTGTTAGTCTCTGTTCTGTAGTTTGAATGCGATTACAAAAGGAGAAAACTGTTCTTCCCAAAGCCACATTCTTGAAATACAGCCTTCCCCTTTTTATTCATTCTTTTAAACTTCTGTAATATTATCTTCTGCCATTCTTGTAGTGAAATATGCCCAAACTGAGTAAACAGAGTCCTTTGAGGGAGACAAAATGCATCACGAAGTTCTTTCTAAATAGAAAGAATGAAATGTAGATGAACGAACATAAAAGAAACACAAACAAATAAACACAAATTGCTGTAGAATTGATTCCAACCCATGGAAACCCAATGTGTTTCAGAATAGAACTGTGCTCCAAAGGGTTTCTGATGACTGTGATGTCCCAGAAACTTATTACCAGGTATGATTCTGTCTCCTGAGATGTCACTGAGTAGCTTTGAACCTCCAATGTTTCAGTTAATGATTGGAGGTTCATTTGTATCAGGGACTACATATAGAAGGGAAGGAGAAGTCAAATAAGTTTTTGAGGTTTAAATAAAAATTTGAACTAGAAATACTCACTGATTTTAATAATTTGTTGTTGCTGTTATGTGCTGTCGAGTTGATTTGACCAAGAGCTACCTTGTATAGGGTTTCCAAGGAGCAGATGGTGACCTTGAACCATTGACCTTGCAGTTCAAATGGTTTTGCAGTCTGGAGCATTAACCCCCAGCATCACACCAAGACTCCTTTATGGTCACTAAGTATTATTTATTACTAAATTCCGTGTCATGTAAGTCTTGGTGTGGTGCTATGGGTTTATGTGCCAGACTGCAAAGTCATTTGAACTGCAAGGTCGGCAGTTCAAGCTCACCATTTGCTCCACGGAAACTCTATACAGGGTTGCTATGGATCAGAACCAACTCGACAACACTTAATGAAAACAACGACCATAAAAAGTGTAATATTCTTAGGATATTAGGAGTGAGGTCAAACTGCTATGGTTTGAAAAGAATTTGATAAAATTAAATGACAAAAAGCTTAAAACAGAAATTAATAATATTTTTCAAGAAGATTGATCCTAATGGAAGGGAGAGACATAGGACATAATCTTGGGGGAGAACATAGAATTGAAGATTATTTTAAAGATTGGAGACATGTTTAAATAGGTTTCTGTTTTATTGCTGGATGAATAGTTACTGTGAGAGAGAGGTGGAAGGTTAGCTGGAAAGCAGTAATATAGAATGATAGAATAAAAGCACTGAAAAAATTGAATGATATCAGGCTCAGACCACAAATAGGAATAGCACTCAAACTTACATGAGCACCTCCTTCTCTGAAACTGATATAAAGCAGGTGAGGTGGTTATAGCTAACCTTGTGAAAACAGGAATTTCAAATCAGATGGCCTAAAAGTTCTCAATGAAAGAAAATGAAATTAAAAGACTGTTGTCTAACCTTCTCATTATACAAGTAGTTTTATGTTTGATATGTCTGTCTTCAAACAGTGGCACTTTCAAAATACACTTCCACAGCATAGTTGTCATTATTTTCCTTTAGTCTGCCGACTTCTCAACCTTTCAGGTTGTGGTTGGTCTAGTTAGGCTTTCGTATTTCCAGCTTTTGGCTCAAGTTACTGTCTTGGTTCCTTCTTTACATCCCCAGCATAGTGAGGAATTCTTTCCTATTTGGCCCCAGGTTTATCCCTTTGAGTTCTGGTTAAAATTCTGCAGTCATACTGTCTTTCTTCTTGCAAACTTGGCTGGTATCCATAATGCTAACTCAAGAAAGTTCTGTGTCTTGGCTAACACTTGGATTCAGACAGGGGCTTAAGTCCTGTTCCCTCCATTAAAGCGTCCTAGATAGTCTGCTTCTCTCCTTCTTCTATCTGCCTTTAGCTATTCATATTTTACCTTTTACAAAATGCAGTAAGGAAACAAATTGCTTTTTTATAAATGGTATTTAGTTATTTATGCCGAGGATAATAGGGGATTTATCAGAACTGGACTCTGTGTTAATAGTCCAAGATTTTGGAAGACTTATCAACTCATTCAAGTCTCTAGAGTGGAAAGAAACAGTGAGAAAATAGGAGGCAGGACTCTAGAAAGCATAATAGTTTCACTAAGTTGGAATTTTAAATTACTTCCTACTTGTCAGCATGAAAGAGTTCTGGTGTGGTGCTGTAGGAAAAGCACTGTACTGCCAACCCCAATATCAATAGTCCAAATCCATCAAGTGCTTCTCAGAAACACTATACCAGAGTCACTATGTGTTGGAATCAGTGGTACAGTGAATTTACTTGTTTGTTTGTTTTTTCCTTCCTTTACCAGAAGTCTCATTACTGTTTTTGTTGAAGTTAAGTTCTGTCAAGTCTATTTTGACTCATAGCAACCCTAACGGTTCCTGAGGAGCGGCTGGTGAGCTTGAACAGCCAGCCTTGCAGTTCAAAACAATTCAACAGTCCATCACATAAACCTGTAGCACCACAGTCTTCTTAATCCCCACCAAATGCTAGGGTGGGACCATGAAAGAGTTTGTAGGGCTCTAATGCCACGATTGGTTAGTTTTGCCATCCCACTAGGTATAAAAGGAACCATCTTAGAAGTAGAGACAGATGGTTCCAGGACAATCAAGAAAGAAGAACCATGAACGACTGTGAGATTCCTACTCAGAAAAATGGCACAACAAAATCAGCAGCAAACAGAGACAGAGCAACTGTGATTTCCCAGCCCATGGACCAAGTAAAGCTGAGTGCCGATGAGCAGGAGGATGGCTTGTAGAATGTGCCATTTGGGCATTTACCTAGAGCCTAAAGGAGGGCAGAGGCCCAGGGGTCACATGACTGAGAGGTTGAAGACAAGAACAAGGTCTGCCAGCAGTAAGACAGAAAAGGCATTGATGTCTGTAGAACTGCTGCATCCTGACTTGTTTCTGACCTTGACTTGTACCTTGTACCCTAATAAACCCTGTATTCATGAGTATTGTCTCAGAGTTCTTTGTGACCATTGCAACAGATTGTTGGTAGTAGATGTGAAACAGAGAGTGTTGTGGGAGGAGAGATAGTTGGTGTCAGAAAAAGACAAAGAAAGTTATAGAGTTGAGGCATGTCTGGCTTCCTCTTTATAGGAATCTCTCTTGGGTTATTGTTGAGTTTGACTCTCCTTCTCCATTATGAAGTCAGAGGAAGTCAGGCATGACCACCCTGCCATTTTTGCAAGTACAATGTGTGTATAAGTTCTAGTCATATGGAAGTAGTAAAGATAATACACTCCAATGAAAATGTTCCCAAGGAAGTTCAAGGACAAGGAACCAAACTCAGCTCCAGAAGAGCTGGAAAATTTAGAGGTCTGAATGAAGATATAGAATATTACCAAAAGTTTTTCTTTGTTTTAAAAAAAAAACACCTTTTTCTTGCTTGTTTACTGAATAAATATATATCAATGGGTTGGGATTAAGCAAATGAATATTTACCCCTTAAATGCACACGAGAAATTTACCTCTCAATCCCAGATGTTCTTGTTATATTTATTGTATTTTTGCTTACTTATATTCTTTAATATAACTTTACATCAGTGTATTTATACAAAATTACATGAACATTGACTAGTTCAATGAAGCAAACTGTTTTAGGTCAACCACATTGCAAAAAATCAAAAGACACTAAATTAGAGAAATTCACATCAGTGGAAGGATAATGGATGTTTTATTTTTCACAAGGAAACAGACAATAAACTATTGCTTTCACAAAATCAGATTGAATCCACATAGCTTCATTTTCTCCTTCAATTATAACAGAATTATCAAATAAGCATAATAAATTCTATAACACTACGGGGGGAAGGAAGAGTGTTAGCAACTGATCAAAATGGGTTACTTTTTATAATATATTAATCAAATGATATTTGAATAAGGAAAAGGCTATTAATTTGAATAGCACTTGTTAAAACATAGTCAAAGGTAGGACACACATAAATAAGTAGATTTGTTTCCCAAAAATGAATTAATGTGAACTATGGGTGAGTCTATGGGGTGTGGCACTGTGGGTTAATGAGCTGGATGACAAAGTTGATTTGAACAGGCAGTTCAAGCTCACCAGTCACTTCTTGGAAATCTTATGCAGGTTGGCTATGGGTCAGAACCAACTTGACAACACTTCACAACAACATGGAGGAGTCAGTGTTATGGCTGAATGAATTTTGTGTGTATACACATGTTTCTGTATTTGTGTGCTTTGTGGGTGATGAAATTAAGAAAAGTCTAAGAACATCATCAGGACCAAAAGTGTTTGGTGTTTGAATTATTAGGAATTAGTTAACAAATCAAGTGGACAGTTTAAGATGAAGAGTCCAGTACAAAAAGATAGGGAGGCAAGTCTCCAATTAATTATTAAACTGTGACTAACTCACCAACTACAGATATTAAAAAACAACAACAACCAAACTTTAGCAAAGCAGTGAAATCTTCAAATTAAGTGAGTCTCAATATAAACTTTTTCCTGCATCGTAATCTCAGCTGTATTTACATAATAGTTGTTCTCAATATTCCACCAGCAGATGATGAAAAAGTAGAGATTGGCACTGGTGTGGTGCTGTGGGTTAATGTGCTGGACTGCAAAGTTGTTTGAATCACGTGGATGGAGGCTCATGAGCACCAGTCGCTCTTTGGAAACCCTATACAGGGTTGCTATGGGTCGGAACCAACTAGATGGCACTTAACAAGTAGAGACTAGATGGAAGACTTAAGGAACCCCACCAACATTTTTCTCTGAGAGTTGCCTGATAGTATGGTCACTCCTAAACTTCAACTGATTAAGATACCAACTTCTTTAATCAGAAGAACATTCTGCCTACTCTAGCACTAACAAGAAGAGGACTGTTCATGTTCAAGAAAAGCATGTAAGTGACAAGCAGCCAAAACATTTACTTTGTGGTTCACATCATTGGTACAAAAATAACGTCTTAAAATATTCCTATAGCCCCAAATCATACATGTCACATTCTCTGAACTCACTACAAGAAAACTAGAAATTAGCAACAAATACCCAACAAAATAAAATGACTAACCACTTGGAAAGTTAGCAGCACTTCTTAATAAACTGGGATCAAAATCTAATTCAAAAATTAAAGTGCGTAAGTACACTACAATAGGAGTGTAGTAGAAATGAGAGCTCTAATCTACCTTTCAAAATCCCAGTGAGGCACTGAGCTAAATGTTAGCACCTAGAATACAGGATCAGAGTGCTAAAGACCCAAGATTAATTGAAGGTCTTTGAAAGGAATACTGCACGCAGTCTATGTAAACATCTATCCACTATGCATACACACATACAACCATACACAGCAGAACTTCAGGCAGAAGGACAAGTGGATCTTCTCTAAAGAAACTGAAATAGTAATAAGGTAAGAGCAAAGTGACATACTGGAGTCTCAAAGTAAAATTCTCCCTGTTCTTGTGATTTGGTAGTAGCCAAACATTTACTGATGAAGATCAAAGAACATAGCCTTCGGTACGGATTGCATCTCAATGTCAAGAAAACAAAAATCCTCACCACTGGACCAATAAACAACATTCTTATCAATGGAGAAAAGATTGAAGTTGTCAAGGACTTCATTCTTATTGGATCACTTCAACATTCGCGGAAGCAGCAGTCAAGAGATGAGATGATGTATTGCATTGGGCAACTCTGCTGC
>NW_006408581.1:7605120-7632614 GCF_000296735.1 Chrysochloris asiatica | reverse complement strand
ACTCGATGGCACCTGACAACAAAAGCAACAAGCCTGCCCAGTGTAGCTACCTATCTGATCACCTTAAAGACTTCCAGTCACCTCCAACTTTTCCCCTTACCTGGGGTTCCAACAGAACTCCCATTCTGGGAATCTGAGAAACCATGCTACATAAGTCTATAAAACAGAAAATAAACCCATACCACCTTCCTAGGACTCAATTATTAAGTATAAATGGACAACTAGAGATTATCAGATAGATACATAAAGAAAATAAGCAGTATGAAAGATAATGACCAAGGTCAACAAAAGATTTTGATTCCTAAAGAAATATGCATTTTTTTTTTCCAAAAAAAGGATATTGCAAATATATAATTAGTATATTCAGAGAGAGTAGGAAGAAAAAATGTTACATTTTTAGCATAAGAACAGAATGCCAAGGGAACAAAATAAAGAAGAGAGAACAAACAAAGAAACTTTATGAGAATATTGATTTTGTATACACAACTTTATTTATTATTTCATATAACCAGCAATTATTTATCAAACGTTTGCTATGCTTCAGTATATCAGGTACCTTCTCCCCTCTTATGTTTGAAATTGGGTGAAGATAGTTTTGAAATTCAGACATAAAATACAAGTAGAAAGAAAAATTAAGGAATTTTTCAAAAGTATCTATTAATTTTCAAATAAAAAATGTAGCTAAGAGAAGCTGGACACTGCAAAAAGTGTATAGGGCAAAAGCCTGTATCAGAATGATAGAAATAAAATAAGTATAGACACTGAATACTGAAGAAATTTGCCTAAACTAAGCTGCTTGTAACACCATTCCTCTTCAGTTTGTCATTCTCAGCATAGTAATCCATGTGGTTATCAGATTCTAAATGGCCAATACCAGTCCATTTCAGCTCACTAATGCCTAAGATTTCAATGTTTATGTGTTCCATTTCATTTTTTATAATTTCCAATTTTCCCAGATTCATACTTCATACATTCCATGTTCTGATTTACAGCTGTTTCTCTTCAATTTGAGTTGTGCCCCATCAGCAAATGAAGGTCCAATGGGCTTTTCTCCCAGGGGCTTTACTTCATTTACATTATCCCAGTAAACTCTATTTTGAGGAGGCCAGCTCTTCCCCAGTTGCATTTTGAGTGCCTTCCAACCTGAGGGGCTCATTTTCTGGCACTGTATCTGACAGTGTTTCTCAGATTCTCAGAGACTAAATATTCAGAAGTAGTTCATCACTCTTTCTTCCTAGTCTGCCTTCATCTGGAAGCTCATCTGAAACCTGTCCACTATGGGTGACCCTGCTAGTATTTAAAATATCGATAGCATAGCTTTTGGAATCACAGCAAATCACAAGCCGCCACAGTATAACAAACTGACAGAAGATGGAAGGAATACACAGAGTCACTGTACCAAAAGGAAATGGTTAATGTTCAACCATTTCAAGAGGTACCATATGATCAAGAGCCAGTGATACTGAAGGAGGAAGTCCAAGATGCATTGATTGAATAAAAATTGAAATCTTTCAAGAAAGTGAGGCGACACAGAAGGCATTCACTCAGCTATGACAAGAAATTTGGAAGACAACTATCTGGCCTCTGAGTGGGAGTGATCCATATTTGTCCCCATTCCTAAGAGAGATGACCAAATGGAATGCGGAAATCATCGGACAATCTCTTTGATATCTCATGCGAGTAAAATTTTGCTAAAGGTAGTACAGAAACAGCTGTAATCATACATTGACAGAGAACTTCCAGAGGTTCAAACTGGATTCAGAAGAGGCCATGGAACAAGAGATATCATTGATGATGGATCTTGGCTGAAAGCAGACAATATCAGAAAGATGTTTACCTGTGCTTTAATGACTATGCAAAGCCTTTCAATTGTGTGGATCATGACAAGCTATGGACAATATTGTGAAGTATGAGTATTCCTGAACACTTAATTGTGCTCATGAGGAATCTGTACCTGGACCAAGAGGCAGTTGTTCGAGTAGAACATGGGAACACTGAATGTTTTAAAATTAAAAGAGGTGTGCAGCAAGGTTGTATTCTTTCACCATACTTATTCAACCTGTATGCTGAGCAAATAATCTGAGAAGCTGGGTTCTATGAAGAAAAACATGGCATTATGATTGGTGGAAGACTCATTAACAACCTGCAATATGCAGATGATACAACCTTGCTTGCTGAAAGTGAAGAGGACTTAAATATTTACTGATGCAGATCAAAGAGCACAGCCTTTGGTATGGATTACATCTCCATGTCCAGAAAACAAAAATCCTCACCACTGGACCAATAAACAACATTCTTATCAACGGAGAAAAGATTGAAGTTTTCAAGGACTTCATTCTTCTCAGATCAACCATCAACACTCATGGAAGCAGTCAAGAAATTGCATTAGGCATATCTGCTGCACAAGACCTTTTTAAAGTGTTGAAGAGCAAAGATATAAGCTTGAGGACTAAGGTGCGCCTGACCCAAGCCATGGTATTTTCAATAACCTCATATGCATGTGAAAGCTGGACAGTAAACAAGGAAGAACGTAGAATTGACACATTTGAGTTATGGTGTTGGAGGTGAATATTGAAAGTCCCACGGGCTGCCAAAAATTCTTCATGTTGGAAGAATTGCCGCCAGAGTGCTCCTTGGAGGCCAAGATGGACAAACTTCATCTCTCATACTTCAGACATACTGTCAGGAGGGACCAGTCAATGGAGAAGGATATCATGTTTGTTGAGATAGAGGGTCAGAGAAAAAGAGGAAGACCCCAAACAAGATGCATTGGCCAGTGGCAGCATACATGGACTCAAGCGTGGCAACAGTAGTGAGGTTGGCCCAGGATTGGACAGTGTTTCGTTCTGCTGTGTATAGGTCACTATGGGTCAGTACCAACTCAATGGCACCTAACAACCACAACAACAAATCTGATTACAAGGAGCTCCGGTAGCATAGAGGGTTAAGAATTGTACTGCTAACCACAAATTCAGTTTTTCGAATGTACCAGCCACTCTGCAGGCGAAAAATGAGGCTTTCTGCTTCCATAAATATTTACAGCCTTAGCAAACTTATACAGGGTTGCTGTGAGCTCGAACCGATCACAACGAGCTGCTTGTGACCCAGCTGTGTGTGATCAGATTGTCAAGTGAGCAGGTCTCCAGCAAGTTTTTACACACCTGGATAGAATTTTCTAAATACCTCAATAAGGCCTACATTGTAAATATACTGATCAGAAACTTAAGTGGAAAGAACTCCAGCAACTACCTAGACTCTCTTTAGGAACTGGTTAAAAGAAGGATCTTAGTTTGATGGACAGGAACTGAAAATCTACATTTGGAGGAAAATTTTCATCTCCAGGAACAAGCAAATCTTTAGCATCAGACACCCTGCTCCTCAGAGTGTGAACTGGCTCCTCTGTTTCGTCTCCATCTCAGAATATTATTTTTGTGTTGCACTGAGTCTATTTCAACTCATATTGGCCTATAGGACAAAATAGAATTGTTCCTAGGGTTTGGTGGTAGTGGTTATGTGCCATAGAGTCGGTTCTGACTTATAGCAATTCTATATAGGGTTTCTGAGGCTGTAAATCTTTACAGGAGCAGAAAGCCTCATCTTTCTCCTGTAGAATAGCTGGTACATTCGAACTGCTGACCTTGTGATTAGCAGTCCAATTCCTAACCCATTGCGCTACCAGAGATCCTTAGGGTTTATTAGATTGTAATCATATATGAGTAGATAGGCAACATATTTCTCCCTGGTGGTCCAGGTGGTTTTGAACCTCTGACCTTTAAGTTAGCAGCTGAGTGCTTTAACCATTCCGGTACCAGTGTTGCTTCTCTATTACAATGTTGTTGTTGTTGTTAAGTGCCGTCGAGTTGGTTCTGACCCATAGCGACCCTGTACAGGGTTACCGAGGGTGTAAATCTTTACGGGAGTAGAAAGCCTCATCTTTCTCCCGCGTAGCGGCTGATAGTTTCGAACCGCTGATCTTAAGGTTCGCAGCCCGATTCGTAACCACTACGCTAGTGGTCTTTTTATTGTTAAGTGTTCTCCATTCGGTTCTAACCCTGTATAGGATTTGCAAAGAGCAGTTGGTGGGTTTGAACCACGGACCTTGAGGTTAGCAGTCCAGTGTTTATCCTACAGTACCACACCAGGACTTACATTACTAGCTGCTGTAGATATGAAATTCAACATCACTAAAGAGAAGGACCTAAGTTGTGTTTTCTGGAAGAGTTCATTTTGCTTTCTTTGCACTCTTTCTCTTTCTTTAAAATGAAGACGCAATATCCTATTGCGTGGTGGTGCTGTGAATATTGAATAAACTACAGTGAAACCTATGAAATCCATAACTCCATGGAGTCTTGTTTTTCAGGATCTTGCACATTTTCCCCATTTGACAGAATGTGCTTTTGTAACACTTTCTGTTAGTAGAAGATATTTCTCTTCAGGACAGATTTCTACCTTACACAGGTCTGGCTTTCCCAGGTTTTGTTGTATAGTATGAGGAATAATTGGCATAGTGTCTAGTTCATACAGGACATACTCTAGAAGGGAGCCAGTAGATTACTGTATTGGTACCTCCTCCTATCAACAAATATCATAGACATTTTATGATTCTTTTCCATTCAAATATTGATTACTGTGTTTTCCTGAAAATTGAAAATAAGAATATTAGTATGAGAATATCATAAGATATGGCTCTACTGCTGCTATATTTATTATTAAACATTTCTCTCTTTAGTTGGGTAAATATATGGCTAACCATCTGTTTAAGTTAATATAGTATATAATCATAATTAAAGAAAACTGTCTTTTTATCATTGGAAAAGCAATGTAAAACAATGGTTTAGCAAGCACAAGAACCTCCAGGAGAACTTATTCAAGAGTGAAGGCTTTTGCCCCATAGTATGGCTGAGGCCATGGAGTAATTCATGTAGAATTCACAGTTTCCTGATTCTATATTTGGGGTCCTTGCCTATGGACTGTTGAGAAATTGAAATATCTTCATATGTCTCTGAGTCAGCTATTTCTGGTTAAGTCATTTATTACATCTTGAACTATTAATAGAGTTTAATAACCTCATCTTTACTCTTGCTTTAATTCAAAGGGAAGAGAGTTCTGCTGTAGGGAAGTCAATTAAACCACTCATTACTATAAATATGATGAAGGCAGAAAATTTTTATATTATCATAACTCCTGTAAGGTACTTGCAAGCAGATTTAAGAGAAAGCTTGGCAGAAATTTATGTCGTTTCCAACTTCACAAGTGTAAACTGTAAGTAAATGCACAACTGGATATATTTGATTAGTGCGAGTGCTTTTGCTATGATGACTCAATACACAAAAATGGGCTGGAATAAATTGAGGTGGGAAAAAAGATTGAATGCTGTCCAACCATCATTTCAAGTTCTTGTTTGGGAATCGATAAAAACAAAGCAATTTACTTTAACTTTCAATTGGTTGTTTGGCTATCAAGAAGCCATTACTTCATTTGTTTATTCAATATATGACTACTAAGTACCTACCATGTGCCAAGGAACATATAAGACGTTAATTTATCTTATTATTACACTAAGACTTTTAGTGAAAATGTACACAAAAAACAATATTGCTATGAACCAAGAACATGTAACATTGTTATGAGAAGACAAAACTAGGGAAGACTCTTTTCCTTTTCCTTTAATATGTATTTCAAATTCTCTTAACAGTCTGTCTCCAGGGAAAACAAGTGAATAGACAGGTTTTACACTTTTACATTTATGAACTTTAGTCAGGTACTCCCAAATTATCAATTTATAAGCACAGAGAGCTGCACAAATGATCTCATTCAAATCTATGGTTTGATTTGCTTATCAAAGGGTTCCCTCTGTTTTAAAGCCTCAGTATTTTTTTTTCCCTCTCAATAGGTAGTTTTATAGATGGCTCAAGGCAAAACTAAAAGTCTTCTCAAACATGCCCATTATAATTACTTACCAAAAGGAAGGGTATTTTAGAATTCTTTGACCTAACAAAAGTATGCCTTTCATCAGTTTTTCAAAATAAAAATGTCTGAAATTATTAAGATAATAAGGTTTAAATATAATGAAAATATGATACTGCTAAGTAAATATTAAATAATATATTAAGTAAAATTATGTTGATTGGTAAGCTAGTTTCCCAAATACTAACCCAAATGTAAAGCTTATTTAGATTCTTTTAAAAAAGATTCATCATAGAACAAATATAAAATATGTGAGCATTTCTTTTAAAAATTCAGCCCTATACTTTTCCTGTCAGAAACACTTTATCACTACTTCTACGGGAAAATCAAGTTTGATTTATATCATTTTGACTTAAAATACCTTTTATAGATCTATAACCCACCTAAAGTGTCAAGAGTATTCTTAACTTTTTTTTTCTAAATCTACCTGAGCAAGGCAGATTTTCGAAGGTATCAAAATTACAAGAATTACATCATCTGAGGAAAAGAAACTTTGAAATGACCTGAAAAGATTAAAATAGCTGAATACAGTCCTTCACCCTTCAGGCGCAAGTAATAAAACTGGTGGCAGGAAAAAAACCCAAGCTGATCATCTGCTATATAGATACTGATCTGTTAATTGAAAAATAAATAAGTTGAAGGAAGATCCGGAAGAGATAATGAAAATAGAGGGAACAAGATCTTCCAGAAAAAAAGTCATTTTGATGAAAAGTTGATTCTAGTAATTAGAAGTTTTGATACTACAAAAAACTATCAGGTATAAACAAGGAAATGATTGAGACATCATGGTTATGATTGCATCAGAGTGTATACTGTGACCCCTAAAAAATCACTCTCTTGATTATGTGGCTGTTGATGTTAAGTGCCATCAAGTGGATTCTGACTCATAGATACCCATATAGGATTTCTGAGGAACACTGGTGAGCTTGAACCGCCGACCTTGTGGTTCAAACTAATCTTGCCGTTCAGCACACAGTTTAAATAACCATCTCACTTCAGTGAATGTATTATAAAAGGTGAAAGGATTCATGGAAAGAAAGAAAAACTAGATGATAAATGTCCCATACCAGGAGCATAGATAGATATAATGGAAGAAGGAAATAATGAAACTACACATAGCATTTATGAAGTGTTGTACATCATTCATTTATCATTCATATAATTCTCATTTTGATCAACTAAAGGAAATGTGGCAAATACTTGTAGAATCCCATCTATAGAAGAAAAGTCTGAGGCTCACAAGCTAATTATTCCTGTGTTTCTTCCTCTTGGTTTTGTTTTGTTTTGTTTTTCCTTTTTGGTGCCAGAAAATAATAAATTACATGATAATGAATGCATTCCTTAGGATTTCTTATATCTTCCTACCTGCAGAGCAAAACTATATAGTGTTTACTGGTAGGTTTTACATTTGTAATGCTGTTGGATAATGCACTGGACCTCAAGGACAGTTTGAACCACAAGGTCAGCAGTTCCAACCCATCAACTGCTCCTACACCAGGTCACTATGAGTTGGAACTGACTGGACAGCACTTAATAACAACAGTACCAATAAAAGGTAATGGAGAGGTACTCCTAATCCAGAGTAAAGTTCCAAATCTTGTCTCTGTACTCTAAATTTCCTTCCAAGGGGCAAGTTTTTTTTTTGTTGTTGATGTTCTTTTTGTATGTGTTAATTAACCACTTATTGGTTAATTAGCCATTTATTGGGGGTTGAGACTGCTAATAAATTGTTCTGCTATCTATCTTTCCTTCTAAACTAATGGAGAGACAGGAAACAATGATATTTGGAATGAGCATGTTTTCAGTAACAGAATTCTTTAAGAAAAAAGTTCAGAGTGAAATTTTAATGGCTCTATTTCCTCTCTGACTTATAGTTTTGATACAGCCCACCCAAGAATAAATGTGAGCTTGTAGAACAGATATGTTTGCATAAGCCAGTTCCTCTGCATGGCCCAGATTCAAGGAGGGAGTAGAAATTGACACTTCTATTAAGGAATTTAATACATCGGTACACTCAGTTAAGTAAATAGTACAGGAGCTGTGGTAACGTAGTGGTAACACAAAGGTCAGCAGTTTGAAACTACCAGCTGCTCCGCAGGAGAAAGATGAGGTTTTCTGCTCCCATAAAGATTTACACCCTTGAAAACCCTGTTCTGGGTTGCTATGGGTCGGAACCGACTCAATGACACTTAACAACAACAACAACAACACAGAATTGGTTGGCTGTTGCTAGGCACCATGTTGTTAGGTACGATGAAATGCTGCCCAGTCCTACTCCATCCTCATAATCATTGCTTTCTTTGAGACCACTGTTGTTTGCAGCTACTGTGTCAGTCTAACTCACAGAGGACCTTCCTCTTTTCCTCTGACCCTCCACATTAACGAGCATGATGTCCTTCTCCAGGGACTCGTTCCTCCTGATAACATATTTAATCTACACAAGACAGAATCTTGCCATCCTTACTTCTAAAAAGAATTCTAGCTATACTTCTTTCAAGACAAACTTGTTTGTTCTTCTGCAAGTCCATAGTATATGCAGTATTCTTTGGGACTCCTGGTGTGGTGTTATAGGATGCAGCATTCTTTGGCAATGTCAAAATCCAATGGCATCAATTCTTCTTTGGTCCTTCTTATTCATTGTCCAGCTTTCACAGGCATATGAGGCAAATGAAATTACCATGGTTTGCTTCATATGCCTGTGAAAGCTGGACAATCACCTTAATCTTCCAAGTGACATCTTTGTGTCTTAACTATTTAAAGAAGTCTTTTGCAGCAGATTTTCCCAGTGCAATATATTACTGTTGGCATTTATCCAAATAACAATAAGTCCTTCACAAGTTCAATATGCATGAGGCCACAGTCTAATTTTTTTCAAAATCAAAATCAGTAAGTTCTTCAAGTCCTCTTCACCTTTGACAAGCCAGATTGTGTCATCTGAATATCACAGGTTGTTAATGAGCCTTCCAAGTATTCTGATGCTGTGTTCTTCATGTTGTTCAGCTTTTCAGACTATTTAGTCAGCATATAGATTAAATAAGTATGGTGAAAGGATGCAACCCTGATACACACCTTTTCTGAGTTTTAACCATTTACTAGGCCCTTCTTATGTTTAAATGACTGCCTCTTGGTCTATCTACAGCTTCCCTATGAACACAGTTAAGTGTTCTGGAACCTCATTCTTTGAAATGTCAGTCACAATGTCTTATAAAGAGCCACACAATCAAATGTCTTTTCATAGTCAATGAAACACAGGTAAGTACCTTTTCAGTATTCACTGCCTCCAGCCAAGATCCACGTGATACCAGCAATGATATCTCTCATTCCATGTCCTCTTCTGCATCCAACTTGAGTTTCTGACAGTTCGCTCTGCAGGTACTACTGCACCCATTTTTCAATTATCTTCAGTAAAACTTTACTTGTGTTTGATACTTGTGATAATATTTGATAATGTCATCATTCTGCTGATTCGCCTTTCTTTAAAATGGACACAGATATGGATCTCTTCCAATCAACTAGCTTCCAAAATTTTTGGTATAGACTCAAGTGTGTACCTACAAACATTCAATCCTTTTGCTGAAACATCTCATTGGTTTTCCTGTTTCTGGAGGCTTGTTTGTTCCCAGTGCCTTAAGTGTTGCCTGGACCTCTTTCAATACCATGGGTTCTTGATCCTATGCTACCTCCTGAAATGATTGAACTTCACAAATTCTTATTTTTGGTATTCCTTCCCTCTTCTTTTGATGCTTCCTGTATCATTCAATATTTTACCCATGTTGTTGTTATTTAATGCTGTTGAGTCAGTTCTGACTCATAAAGACCCTGTATAAGGTTTCTGAGGAGAAGCTGACTGGTGAGTTCAAACTACTATCCTTGCGGTTCAAACTGACCTTGAAGTCAAGTGCTTATCCTACAGTGCCACACCAGAACTCCATTTTGCTCAAAGAAGCCTTTAATATTGCAACTCAAGGCTTAATTTGTGCATTTTTTTTTTTTCCAATACAGAGGACCAACAAACATTTATAGAAAGAAAGAAAAAAAATACAATAAAGAAGATATGGGAAAGAGGTTCAAAATAAAAATGAAAAAAAAATAGGGAAGAAATTATGAGGAAATTATTTATTGTAAATTTCATGAAATAGAAATATTGGAATATAGGTAAAAACAGAGTTGTCCACATGAAAATAACAGAGGAAAAACAAACAAACAAACTTGACACTCAATTTAAACTATCTAATTATAAAAAAAGAACGTATTGTGGAGTCGGTTCCAAATCATAGTGACCCTGTACAGGGTTTCCGAGGCTGTAAATCTTTACGGGAGCAGAAAGCCTCCTCTTTATTATTATTCAAAACAAATAATTGGAAATATTATTAAACATGTAATTTGTAGTCAAAATGGGGGGGGAAGAAAAATAGTAACACATTTTTACTAATTTTGTTTTATAGTAACTACAACTCAATATTGATACAAAAAAATTATTGAATAAATTAGGCTCTTTTGGCCATTTTTTTTTCTTTAGCTGATATAAATAAGTCCAATGTATACCTTAATATCAAATGACAAAATTCCCGCCAATATTCCTAGAAGATATATATTATTTAAGGCAGATATGATGTAGTAAAATATAAGACTTTGTAGTCACATACTTATCCTACCGTGCCACATCAATACTCCATGTCTAAGATTGGGTTCGTGTAATTAATGAGTGTGGCCATAGGTGGTGAAGCAGCTCTGGTGTCGCTGTAGGATAAACACTGAACTGCTGTGCTAACTTCAAGGTTGACAATTAAAACCTACCATTGCTCTAAGGAAGGAAGAGGAGGCTTTCTGCTCCCATAAAGATTTTGTTGTTCTTGTTGTTGTTATGTGCCGTGGAGTCGGTTCCGACTCATAGCGACCCTGTACAGGGTTTCCGAGGCTGTAAATCTTTACGGGAGCAGAAAGCCTCATCTTTCTCCTGCAGAACAGCTGGTAGTTTCAAACTGCTGACCTTGCGGTGTTGCAGACCGTGCAGACCCGGTCAGGAGTTTGAGGCCCTGTGAGCCCCAGTGTTGCAGACCATACAGGCCACAGGCTCTGAGGAACAGACTCTAGCCACCTGGCAGTCATAGCAAAATGTTTTTCATCTTAGTGTTCAGTTATGTTTATTATTAAATGCAGACATGGAGCCCTGATATCCACAGATAAATGTGATATTTTCCTAAAAACCAAGACTGTAAAATTCCAAACAGGCAAAGTTCTTCCCTCAGAGAATTCATTCAAAGTAAATTGGGTGGCTCCCCAGTCTCTGTTCTAAGAACAATAGGACTGCACTGCCTAAAGGTTTCCAGGTGCAGCCCATTCACCTAGGCACCTCTCTTCTTCCTGCAAACCTGGCCCAGGCAGCCGACACAATGGGAATCCTCTCAATCCTCCTTTTCCTGCCCCCATATGAGGCTAGGTGCTAAAAGGTATGTTAATTAAGCTTGAGAAACCAAGTTGCTGTCGTGAGATTCGAACCTGCGAAGTATGATGTGAAGGTGCCTGAATGTCTGGAGAATTACGTATGTTAGCTGTACCTTGTCTTAGTCCTGCCCAGCTTTGTGTAAAGTTCCTTCCCTAAATAAAATGGAAGCACAGACCGACCAAGGTGTGCATTACAGCATGGAGTGCATGTTATAAGGCTGACTAGGCATGCGTGGCTGAGCAGCTAGCAGGGGGAACATACTGCCTGCATAGCTAAGATGTTTGGTATGCGGGATCTTACTGCCCTCATGGCGAATATGTTCACCCCACCAGATCTGCCGGACACCAGTAATGCATCCACTCTGGTTTCGGGGTGTCTCTTTGTCTCTCTCTTGGTGTCCTTGTGTGTATCTCTATATTTCTACAGCCGCCAGATATCCCCTCCTCGTAGCCAAAAACCTATGTCGAGGCGGGTCCCTGGCATTGCGGTTCGCAGCCGATTTTATAGCCTCGGAAACCATACACAGTGTCCCTATGAGTCATAATGGACTTGATGGCAGTGAGAAGTGAGTGATGTAGGGGATGTGATAGTGTTGTGGATTAGGCATTGAGCAGCTAAGTGCAAGGTCAGTCATTTAAACCCACCAAACACTCTGAGGGAGAAAGATGAGACTGTTGGTTCCTGTATTGATTTGTATCAAGACAGACTAGAAACAGAGTCAAAGTGATAAGACCAAATCCATCTGACTTTAGAAAATGTTCAGCAACAAGTTTTCTATGATGAGAGTGGCAAGTCCATATCCACAATTTAGGTAACCCAAAATGATCGGACTAAGGAATATGTAAAGTTTAAACCAGGTACCAAATTCCATGCTTCATCTGTGTACAATGGAACTAGTATTCTAAGACAAAATCGGATTCATTTACACAGCCACTACAGTGAGATAGTGAGGAATGTTGAACATCATGACTTGGGAGCAAATGGGTTGCCAAATATTCATCCACAGAGTCCTGATCTAGGATTAGGTGTGAAACAAAAAGCGTTACAGGTCAATGAGGAAGACAGTCAAGAATGCAGTGGCATCAGTAGTTCTAGTTGGGAAAGGTTGAGAAAAATGAATAAAAGATCAAATGAAACAGGAAGCTGAAAAGTGGGAGAAGAAAGTCAACTGTTAGCTTTTACTTTCACATAGAATAGGGTAGCCACCATAAAAGATAAATTTGAAATAAGATACATTGTGGAAATCTTCAGATTTAACAAAAATCCTAACGGGAAATAATGTGCAGAACAACTATTTTGAACAAATGACTTTCAAATCAATTATATGGAATTTGCATTACATTTAAACTAAGAAAGATAATTAAAAGTGGGGCCAATGGTATATACTTTGTAGTTATTACAGATTTGGAGAAGACATCCTAATAGATTTAGAGAAAATTTACTGGCACAAATATGTGATGACAAAAAGGAGACACAGTAGCATGACAATATTAGCAAATTTAAAATTGTCTCTAACATTTAAGTCACAATTTGTAGCATGTTTGACAAAGGTTTAAAAAAAAAGAGATACAAGAATAGTTTGCTTATTAGCAGTAGTTGGTCTAGAACTATCTAGCAACTATAGGTTTTATTTTAATTTGCACTACAACTTAGCCATTTAAACATCTGTTGTAACCCCCAATAAGAAGCTAATCTTCAAGATTTATTATTAATATCCAGCCTTGCTCATCTTCTTAAACTATATCAGGCTTCCTGAGCTGAGGAAATTTCAGCATTCTAGTCATTAGTGATCACTATCCTTAAAAGAGAATGTACTGGAAATAACTTTTATGTATTCCTAGTGGGTAATTTAAGGAGAAAATGGGAATATTAATGTTGAATAGTAAAGTGTAATGGCCACAATGCCTGCTAAAGAGCATATCAAGCCACAAAAATTACCGGAGAAGGAGGTACCCTGACATGATACACATGTAAGGGCTATAGGATTCCACTGCCTCTATCTGAAACATTAATTCAACTTTGCTTTTCACAGAAAACAGATGGACTATCACCCAAACCTACCTAATATCAATGTGGTATGCTCTTCGCTTCCATTGACTTGAAATATCAGTATTCTGTTATTGCCAGATTAAATTATTTACTAAAGTTTGAAATATCCATCTTTTAATATAATAATCTGATGTTATTTTTAGTCTCTGTCTTAAAAAAAAAATCATAAACATAAAATCTTGCTTAATAGATGTTGTATTTTTCAATAAATATAAAGTACTCAGTGGCATCTTCCAGATCTTACCTCATCAACAGATTAGACTCAGCATGTCTAGCCTCAAACAGTGGTAGAAACACCCAACAGCCCAGGAAGTAGAATAAGGTATTCACCACTGAGTTTCACTCAGATTTCACAGCACTTATTGAGATCATGCTATATGCCAATCTCAGGTACTCCTAAATCAGCTCACGGCACAGTATCTATTACAGGCAATTCAGCCCTATGGCATTAACTACTGTTGGTTGATTTTATCCATATCTCTACCTGTGAAATTCCTGAGGATGGCATGTACTCCTACATACCCATTCCTCCCATTCTGTCATACATACACTCTTATACCTTCTATTATAATTGGACTTCATTCCATTTCAAAGAAGTCCCCAGTCATCTCAGTCTCTATAGAATTTTCTATACTCTTCTAACCAAAACCTAGATTATCACTAGAAATTAACTCTTTCTTTTCTGGTCTCCACAAGTTGAAACTGTTTATTCTCTCTCACCTTATATTTCTGATCATGAAGCCAGAAAGCAAATCAAGCATTATTCTAACCATATTTTTCAAACTCAGGTCATTATTATTTCATCTTCATATAAAATGCTTTCCTATCAAATTCACACTTTCTTGCTATTTATATCATTATCATATTTTGATACATCATTTACCAACAATCATTGAAGAGTTAACTCTTTAATAATCCTGAATCCTGCACTAAGATGGAAAAAAAGATGCATATCTAATTAGATAACCCATCAAACAACCAAGTCTAGTATTTATTTTTTACATTCAGTGACCTCTAGCCATACTCTATTTTAGTAACTTCCATCAGTACATCTTATCACTGAGAACTACTACCTTTGTAAAAAATGATAACATCATTATTCTAATATCCCACTACAATGTACTATCTTTTTATAATGTCATATTTTTTAAATAGAAATCTTGGTACTATGTTGGTTAACAATTTTGATTTTTCAATGGTAAAGAGCAGAAAAAATATCTTAAACTTTTGGACGGGTATAAATGTCAGACTGATCTTTGAGAAGTTGTAGAGAAATAAATAATAAATAAGCCAATGCATTAAAAAAAAAAAAAAACACTCAACAGAGAAGAGGAAGATGCTAAAAATATAATTATTTATGGCATCTAATAAATATAAATATCACAATGATATCAATGAAGAAAAATACTGAGAAGATATAATTAAAAGGAGGTATGATCATATAAAAGAGGTTTAAAATAAAGGACAGTGTCATAAAACAATAATAAATAAAAAATCTTACTCAAATGGATAATTTCTTAAAGAATGTTGGTGTTGTTAGATGCAGTCAAGTAGGTTCTGACTCATAACAAACTTATGCATAACAGAATGAAATACTTCCTGGTCCTGCAACTTCCTGACAATTGTTATACTTGAGCCCATTGCTGCTGCCACTGTGTCAATCCATCAATTTGGGAGTCTTCCTCTTTTCATTGACCCTCCACTTTATCAAGCATGATGGCCTTCTCCAGGGACTGGTCCCTCTTGATCAAATGTTTGACGTATGAGGGATGAAGACTCTCTTCCTCGATTCTAAAGAACATTCTAGCTGTACCTTTTCTTTGTATAGATTTCTTTGTTCTTCTGTTAGTCCATGGTACTTTCCAATTATTCTCCAACACCACAATTCAAATGCATCTATTCTACTATGGTCTTGCTTATTCATTGTCCAACTTTTACTTGCATATGAAGCTATTAAAAATACCATCACAGTAGTCCATGAGCTGGGTTTTTTAAGGGCATACAACTAAAAGCCCACTGCCAACAAGTCGACAACAAGTAGGCTTTCAATCTGTGCAGTAACAGAAAGCCTCTTCTTTCTCCCACAGAGTGGCTGGTAGATTCGACCTTGTGGTAAGCAGTCCAACTCATAACTCACTATATCACCGTGTCTCCTAAAATGGAGACTGCTCCAAAGGAACAGTACGTATGAGTTTCATCCATGAAAGAGCATGAAATTCCTCAGGAAAATATGACCCAATTAGCAAAGTTATGGTGTAGGAGAGGAATATTGAAAGTATCATGGACTGCCAGAAAAACAAATAAATCTACTTGAAAGTACAGCCAGATACTCCGTAGTATCAAGGATGTGAATCTTCATCTCTCCTTAGAAGACAGGATGGCAAGACTTCATTTTTCATACTCCAGACATGGTATTAGGTGGGACCAGTCCTTACAGAAGGACATCATGATTGGTAAAGTGAAGGGTTAGTGAACATGAGGAAGAGCCATAAGGAAAGGGATTGCACAATGGCAGCGGCAATGGGTTCAAGTATAACAATGGTGAAGCTGGTACAGGTCTGGATAGTGTTTCATTCTATTGTGCATAGAGTCTCTATGAATTGGAACCATCTCAATAGCTCCTAATAACAGCAGCAAGGAGAGAGAGAATTTAAGAAACATATCTGTCTCAGTCAGAATTATAGACAGAAAAACATTTTCTCTTTCTCACCTTCAACAACTTATAATACAGCCATAACTTAAACTTGGAGTTTGATTCCTGGTAAACTGAACTCCTTAGATAAATTGACAAACATTGGAAAAACAATACAAAGGTTGTTGTTGTTAAGTGCCTTCAAATCAGTTCTGACTCATAGCTAACCTGAATAGTGTTTCTGAGGAGCAGCTGGTGAATTTGACCCACCGACCTTGCTGTCAAACCACTGTGCAGTCCAGTGCATTATCCCACAGCACCACATATAATTATAGGAACTTTTATTAAACAAAAATATAAAAATGTGAAGCTGTTGTTTCTTGACATATCATCCCTCAAGGGCTGTATACTTCTGAAGATGGTATTTCCATCTCTAACCCTTCTCTGAGAGTCCTGGTGTGGAGCTGTTAAGTTCTGTTTGAACCTCAAGGTTGGCGGTTTACCCCACATCCAAACAACAGTTTTGACACGCTCGAAGAACTCAAATTTTGTTCTTTTTAAAGATTCTTTCAGGTTGTAGAACAAAAAGGAGGTCTGCAGGGCAAGATAAGGGATGTAGAGCAAAGAGGGTGAGGCTTCCGGGTGAATTTCTTGTATGAAAAGCCTTTTTACCCTCAAAGTATGAGCAGGTGAGTAGTCATAATAGACAAAAATTTAATGCAACTTTCCTAGCTTTTTTTCTAAAGCTAACACTTTTCCATTTTCTTAAAATTTCTCTATAAGCCCCATTATCCTGTGTCCTTAAAGAAAATCTATCACAATTACCACTTTGAAATCCCTCGCCTCTGCCTCCAAAAAAAAAAACAGTATCAAAATCTTACCTCTCTGCCTAGAATTCATCTTTGAGGTCTTCCCGAACCTCCTTAAATGCTCTATGGATTTAAAAATTGTTGTTTCATATTTCCAAGTTATAGCAGAATTCCCACAACTTGTTGTATAGCATCAATGATTTGAGAAGAGGTCTTCATAAGTTTTGTTAAAGATTTAATAATAGCCCTGACCTCAAAAACATACACCCCTCGCCCCGCCCCGCCCCGCCCCGCCCCGCAGCGTGGCACATAAAGTATCCTGCTCTGGTAGCGTAGTGGTTACGAATCGGGCTGCCAACCTTAAGGTCAGCGGTTCGAAACTACCAACCGCTCCGCGGGAGAAAGATGAGGCTTTCTACTCCCGTAAAGACTTACACCCTCGGAAACCCTGTACAGAGTTACAGACTCACTGGCACTTAACAACAACAACAACCCTAAAAAAGTATGTCGTTCTTGTTAAGTGCCAGTGAGTCTGTAACTACTCGTGGTAACCCTATAAAAGGTTTCCTAGGAGCCGCTGGTGAGTTCAAACCGCCAAGCTTGCTGTTCAAACCTCAAAATTCAAACTGAACTTTCGGTCCAGTGGATTATCCTGCAGCGCCAAACCAGGTATGTTGCTGTTGTTGTTGTGAAATGCTGTCGAGTCGGTTCCGACCCACAGTGACATTGTATAGGGTTTCTGAGGAGCAGCTGGTGACCTTGAACCACCAACCTTGCAGTTCAAACGGCTTTGAAATCTGACGCACTCGCATTAACCCACACCATCACACCAGGACTCCCTCAAACCAGGTATAGACAAGTATATTGCTGAAAGAACTTTTCTACAACAATCCACTGAAGCAGAGACAAATTCACAAACATTTTGTGTGGAATAGAACCCTACTAGCAATACTTTTTATAGGAGTTCTGGTAGCGTAGTGGTTACTAGGTGGGTTGCTAACCTCACAGTCAGCAGTTCGAAACTACCAGCTGTTCCACGAGAGAAAGATGAGGCGTTCTGCTCCCGTAAAGATTTACAGCCTCGGAAACCCTATAAGGGGTTGCTCTGAGTCGGAACCGATTCCACAGCACCTTACCACCACGAGCAGCAGTTCTTGTTGACTTAGCCTCATATATCTGAATGAGAGTAAGTAGTTACCACAAAACGTCCTTGAAGTTGTTAAGTGCTGTTGAGTCATTTCCAACTCTTAGCGACTCTATAATAACAAGCTTTCTGGGTGTCCTGATGTGGTGGTGGGGTTAATGACCTGGACTACAAAGTCCGTTTGAACGTCAAGGTTGGCGGTTCAAGCTCAGCAGCCAGTCTTCAGAAACCCTATATAGGGTCACTAGATATCACTTAACAACAACACAAGCTTTCTGAGGAAAAAAAAAAAAATTCACTAGATTTTCAATCTATAAAAAGAAATAGTAAATTTAAGTAAAATAAGAGTATGATTCCAAGACAAATGCATCACAAAAAGTGTGAATAAGAAAGAAAAGGGTTTTTTTTTTTTTTTTTTTTTAGCATAGGCAGGAAATCCAATTAGCGTTCTAGGGTTTATTCAACAGTACCACACCAAGTCGATTTGGACGAAAAAATATATCTGCTCTAGTAAGGTTTACAGCCTCAGAAATCCTATATAGGTTTGCTATGAGTAGGAACCGACTCTACAGCACACCACCACCACCACCCTTGTTTAATTAGTTTTAACAGTGATGCAATAAAAATTTTCTTCTCAGTATCCTTTCCCTTTTCTTCCTTACCAACAGAACCAAATTTGTTAGCATAGCAATTTGCCAAAGTAAAGAAATATTTCTCAAGCATCCTTAATGATAGATATGGGAATATTTGGTCAAACCTGAGGTAACTGAATTAGGATTCTGGGATGATCCTTTACAAGAAAGCAGAGTTAGTTGTACTCGCCCTCTTTCCTTCTCCCTCTTCTTGTCTAAATAACAGATGTCATGACTAAATGGTTACATCAGTGTTGGAGCATGAAGACGAGGCTCACAGTTGTCCACTTACTTTAAAATCTTTGATTTCCTCTTTCTAAATAAGATGGATTCACTGTATTCCTTCCTCTTCTTGTTCTCTCCCCTTTGTGTGTATGTGTGTGTTTAGCATTGTTTAAGAGAAAATGATACTAAAAGTATTGCATAAGAGTAGGAATTTTCTGTTTGGTTGGTTTTGGTTTTTCCTTTCATATAACCAGAACTCTCACACCAGATTATTGGCTATAAGTTTCCATCAATACTTCTGGCACCATCTAACCTACTGGATATATAATCTTTGATATATGCCTTTTATTGTTAATTACAACATAGCATCTGCACTTCCAGACATCACAGAAAGATTCAGAAGATGAAAGTAGATAGAGAAAGAAGAATAACGGCTAAATCCATCTTTTCTAATCCAATGATAAACAGCTCTCTCAGAAATCATACCCAAAATAGTTCCACTTACATCAGGTCACACCTGGTTAGGTGACAGTGTGGGAAATCAAGTACTTAGCAGGTCACCCTACTATCCTAAACAGAATTGACTTCCCATTAGCAAAAAAGAAAGGTAGAATGAATATTTCATAAGCAACCAGCATTATCTGTGTACGTATCATATCCTCTTTCCTCAGCAGTATGTTTATTTCTGTGTTTGTTTACTTAATGATACATGGCAAGCCAAAGTCATTGGATAGTTACATACTTAGCTTATAAATGGATATGATATAAAATATATGGGGTAGTGAGTTTCAGTAATGATTTTAATTATTGTTACATTTAGACTATTGTAGCAGATTTTGAAAAGGAATACATTAGTTTGTATTATAATATTCAAATTATTATATTTACTTAGCATTAAATTAACATTCCTAACATTCAAAATTTATTAAAAGAAAACTATGGAACTGGTGTCTAACTTCCCAGTGAAATCTTTTAAGTATTATTTTACTCTTAACCCAAATGTCCTTATTATATTTTCTTCAGGCGTTTAGCTATTTTGTTACATCTTACAGAAGCAATAATTCTCTATCCCATAAAAAATGAAATTTTACAAGCGGGACAAACGGTTCCATAAATTAAGAGGAATACCTGCCTATGCTGAAAAAGTGCTTTTCTTTCTTATTCACACTTTTGTGATGTATTTGTCTTAGAATCGTACTCTCATTTTTCTTAAATTTACTACTTCTTTTTATGGGTTGAAAATCCGGTGAAAAATTGGTTGATACCTAGAATATAAAAGCAAGCAATTTGTAAACACAATTCATATATCAGATATGAATGTTTTCTCAAAACATGTCTCATCCTAAAATGCTCTTGAAAGTATTTAGTAGTGTTAGTAAGATGATTCTTACTGTACACATTCTAGGTTGTGACTATGTTTTTACCCATATAAACATATATATAGTCCTGGTGTGGAGTCTTGGTATGGCATTGTGTGTTAATGCACCAGACTGCAAAGCCATTTGAACTGCAAGGTTGGCAGTTCAAGCTTACCATCTGCTCCTTGGAAACGCTATCCAGGGTTGCTATCGGCCAGAACCGACTCTATGGCACTTAACAACTACAACAGTCCTGGTGTGGTGCTGTAGGATAAGCACTCCACCACAAGGTCAGTTTAAACTGTGAAGTCAGTGGTTCAAACTAACCAGCAGCTCTACAGAAATCCTAAACAGGGTTGCTCTGGCTTATAAATGACTCAACGCCACTTAACCACAACAATCATACATGTAGTTGACAATTATTCTTGTTGGCTTAGATTTGTTTTTTAAGTAATATATTATTACTGGCATCTTTACTCTTTTTCTTTAAGAGAAAATCTAGTATTTATCAAAATCTAAATATGACATAAACACCAAATTAAGCTAATTGATAGAAACAATTTGTTGTTAATTACCATGGAGTCGGTTCCAAATTTTAGTGAGCTTGCATAGGGTTTTCAAGGAGCTGCTGGTGGGTTTGAACAGCAAACCTTATGGTTAGCAGTTCAGTACTTATCCTACAGAATCAACAAATGTATAGCGATAATAACTTAAACTTACACTTTGAGTTTCCAAGGACATAAATCAGATTTTTTTTCTTAAGGGTGAGGCAGTTGTATCAAGATGCATAAGGACGTTCCATATTTTTACATTTGGATTATGTAGATATTGATAGAGTCAGGAATTGAACCTAGTTGCTTTACATGATTTAGACTTCTTAAGAAGCCATGCAAACACTATAGAAGTCACTGAAAATGAACATTTGTAGAAGAATGGCTTACTATATTTACCTATAAAATGCTAAGAAAAACCATAAAAATGTTTAAATACTTAATTTCTTTAAAATACTAGAAAATTTTTGCCTGGAGTCCTTTAACTATCAAGTTTGAAAATAAGTGCTTTTCTTATTTTCTGAGTAAACCTCATCTTGGTATTTTTATGGATATGTAGTTCATATCTCTGAAGTTAACTACTTTCTCTGCAAATAGATCAGACTTGATTCAACAAATACGTTTTAAGTAATTACTATGCTGTTATTGTTAAGTGCCAAGTTGGTTCTTAGCAACCTATAACAACCCTGTATAGGCTTTCCAAGGAGCAGCTGGTGGATTTGAACCATCAACCTTAGGTTAGCAGTCCATTGCTTATGCTAAAGTGCCATATCAGGACTCCAAGCAACTACTGTATGCCATGTTAAATGATTACGGCTGAAAAAGTTGACAGTCAATAAACTTTAGTTAAAAAAATATATATATTGGTTTGCAGGAGGAAAAATGTTAAAGCTAAAATCAGTTACACATGTGCATGTCATGACTTTGAAAAAATAAAATCCTTAATGCCCTGTTTGTTTATGTTTTAATTTCAGCTTAAATACAGAGATAGAACTTGAGGAAATGCTTTAAAAGCTACTTAAATGCTGAAGAATCACAGGGTCTTCTATTAAAGTATTTTAAAATGTCTACTGGAATTGGCCATGTGCTTTTGTTGTTGTTAAAAAGTACTATTGAGTCAGTTTGACTCAGAGACCTATCTAGGGTTTCTGACGCTATAAATCTTTGCTAGAGCAGAAAGCTTCATCTTTGTCCTGCTGAGTGGCTAGTAGGCTTGAACCATTGACCTTGTGATTTGTAGTACAGTGTTTATCCCATAGAACCAGAATGGGGAAAATATTGTTGTTGTTGTTAAGTGCCATCAAGTCGATTCCAATCCATAGCAACCCTGTATAGGGTTTCCAAGGAGAAGCTGGTGAGCTTGAACCACCGACCTTGCAGTTCAAATGACTTTGCAGTCTGACGCATTAGTCTTACAGCACCACACCAGGATGCCTTTAAATTGGTTTGAGTGGTTTGGTGTAAATAGTTTAGAGATAACATTTGTACAGTAGGTTTAAGAAGACTTGACTAAAGGAATTTGGTAACAGGAGCTTTGAGTCCTTAAAGGACTTCTAATTTAAGGGAATACTCTGTTCAACAAGGAAAATGAATGAGGTGTTTGAGTGAGATTGTAATTGGCTGTAAGGTTGGGCTCTTCCTGTGATATCTGTGTTACAAACTTTGGGAGGAACTTTTTCAGAAAGAGTAAAGATTTAGGTGTAGGCAGCCAAGCCTCACTGAGGAGCCAAAGGAATGACAAAGCAACTGTGTACCTAATTTAGCCATGAGATCGTTTCCTAGCAGAGCTGTGGGACAGTTTGGGAGTATTAGTAAAGAATGGGTGAGACTTGAGCTTCCGGCGTGCATGCTTTCTTTGCCATAGTTAACAGGTTTAGTAGTAGCTGTTTTGGTGTCTTCAATGAAGCAAGTGCTGTTGGTCTGAGGAGGCCTACTGACAGTCCCAGTTGGGGTCCTGATCAGGGACGGCTGTGACGCCAGTAGAGTATCTGCCAGGTTCTCAACTATTTAAGTCATCCACATACTCTCTAGCCTTTGACCATAGCAGAGTGCATACCTTTGGATTAGCACAGGTGAAGAAAATGATGTTTACATCTATCGACACTAAGTCATACGAGCAGGTAAGATATTCAGAATCTCTAGTGGATTCAATAGGGTCAGCTGAGAAGGTTCCTAACTTGGTTTCAATTTGAGATAGGTCTGACATAGAAAAAAGGATGTGAATTGAATAATGAATGCCCTCTGAGCTTGCAATTTCCTGTAGGGAGAGCTAGTGGACTGGGCCAGAAGGCCCCAGGGATGGTAGTCCAGAATAAGTATAGCTGAGGAAAGGAAAAGAACTAGTCTAGGGTGGAGACGATGGAGGAAGAAATAGAGTGGTTTCAGTTAAGGAACTGGAGTGGAGGAGGAAATGGATTAAGGAAAAGCAGGAGACACTTGAGAGAGGAGGTCTTCAGGACCTACAAAACCCACCCCCATTTTTCATGGACAAACAGCGAAAAAGGGGTTTTCTAGATTTAGTAACTCAGTGCTGGGGCCTTTGCAAGGAAGGTTTTGAGTGTGTTGAGGGAAACCTCACATTCAGAAGTCCATACCAATTGTGTCTTCTCTTCTCCATCTGGGGCCTCATATTATATTGTTTTCCATTAAGACCAAAATTAGGGATTTAAATCCTACAGAACTCTGTCATTTCCCAATCTCTCTCAACCATCTCTTAGTTGAGAGGCCCCTCAGTCTATTAGTTATCTCTTTTCTTTGGAGGATCAAAACCCTAATTCACAAATCCCAGGTAGTTTTAAAGATGTGGTCACTAATTTGAGAAGGAAATTTCTATCAGTTGTATTTGTACACTAAGGCATAAAAACAAAGCATACAAACAGTATTTACCTTGGAAATGGCATAACAATGCCTTAGTCAAGGGTTTTGACAGAGGTTTCCCTTCCATTCTCATAACCCTGCACTCAGTGTAGGACAAGGATCCAAGTAAGGCTGACAAGATGAGAAGGTTGCTACCATGTCTAACATGAATAAAATAGTCTTATCTGACACTCAAGGATCAGCAGTGGTGATGAAGAAGTTCTTGTAGTCAGGAGCATAGCTGGCCTCAGGGCACCGTCAGGACAAGCCTTCTTCAGCCAGAGGGGCTTGGACCTGTGTCCTGAGTGAACTGGGGTCTTTAGTCAGTGGGAGTCACCATTTCATCCTGCTGTAGGACGTTTCAGATACTCCCGCTGGCAGTGCCCCCTTTGCCCACAACCGGTGAGGATCCTGATTATTTGCTCACAGAGGCTTCTAACTGTTCTGTTGTCTCCTTTAGCTACTATAGCCAAAGGAGTTGCATCAAGGTGGAAGGGAGGTAAAAGTAGCCGGGCGTCCTACAGCAACTGCCAGCAGTTGAGACTATTTCTCCGTTTGTATTCTCTGTCCTCTCAGTAGTTCTCAGCCTTATCACAGTTTTCACATTCTTGTTAGCCTCCTCCACTAGTGGAAATAAATGGGTATCAGGTCCTTGTTTTGCCTTTCTTAATTTTCTTCTGATATCTAGGTAGGCCTCAGTGAAGAAGTGCATACTTAGGATTGTCTTCTATGTATCTAAATTTGGGCTCCCATTTGTATACTTTCTGAATGCCTCAGTCAGCCTGCTCAAGAAGGTTGGGGGATTTTCCTCTTGCCCCTGAGTAATCTCTTTAACTGTGTCACAATTGACAGTACTGGACACAAATCAGGACATAAATCAAATCTCTTTATCCCTTCTAACACACAAGGTACTAAGTGTTTGCATTTCTCAAAATCTTCATCATCATAAAAAAAAAATGTAGTTAAGATGCTTATAACATATAAGGTAAAGAAAGAAATAAAGTTTTGAAAATTGAGAATCTTTCTTTAGACACATTAAAAATCTAAATTAATTTAGTGCTATTAAAATTATTACATTATTATAATGTTTCTTTAAATTTAGCATCACATCACAACTATAAATGTGTAACTAGCCATTTTTAAAAATCAAAGAATAAATTAGATAAAAATAAAAATGTATTGCAACTGTAGAATTAGTTCAATCTTGAAATAAAAAAAAATAAAAACTTGTATTGTAGAAGATTTAAAACATATCCAAGGTAGAAGGTATTGTATAATGAGTCCTCTTGGCTCTATCTCTCAGCCATAATTGTCAACTCATACTCTTAGTTCATTGATGCCTTTCCTGTCCACTAGCCTCCAAGTATATTATTTTAAAGGAAATATCCTAATTTATACCTTTTTATCTGTAAATATTTTAGTGTATTAATGAGAAAGATAAGGAAATCACTTAAAAAGCCTAACCAAAATGCAATTCTTTTGTATAAAAAATTAACAGTAATTTATTATTATTATTATTTTTAAACATCCTGAAGTAACCAACCAGGGTTTCCATTTCTAATGATACAACAAATGGGAGAAGTTAAGGGACAGCTTTTGGGACAGCCCCCAGTTGGCTTCAATTTATTCCAGGTGCTTCCTTCAGAGATTTATAAACCTATCTCTAGAGTATTGGGGGAATTTATGGCTCTTATTAGGTTCCACCCTATAACCTAATCGCAGACCCATTGGAGAGGGTTGAAGGTAGGCTGGGAGGGAAGCTGTGGGTAAAGGTGGGGTCCAGCAGATGGGCAGTTAACCCCAGGCTGACCTTCACAAGGAGGGGGTCTGTAGGACTGGTGACTGAGACAGGCTAGCTGGAGGGGGAGAAGAATGGGTCTTAGAAGGTGAGAATGGGAACTGAGGAGCAGAACACTCACTCCACCCTGCTATATATAAGGTGGGTCTATAAGACTGTGTTCAGGCTGCTTAGAAGTTGCAAATTTAAATTAAATTTCAAATTTAAAAGTAAATATCTGGAGGGGACCTTTCCTTTCAATTTCATAATAGCAATATCTTCTTCAGCCTTTTCTCCATTCAGGTTTTGATAAAGAGTCATAAAGCCAAAAAGTACATAGGGGATCTCTCCCCATTTTCTGTATCTCCTACAAAAGACATCTGACTGTAAATGGTGTCAAGAAAGAGGAACCCATTAACAGGCCAGTGTTTTTAGTCCCTGAGGGTATACTGTATTACAGTATTACAAAAGAAGATCAGTTTCTTTTTCTTAACTGCCTCTGCTGGGAGGTATACCCAATGAATTAGCAAGCAGCCTAGGGGGGGAGTCTTTTGTTATGCTTGAGGTTTGGCCTGTGGTGGACCAGTCCTTCCACAAGTGGGAATAATAATTGAAGCACAATTGGTAGATGGATGTAAGCCTCAGAGACCTCCAAAATTAATATTTTTCACCTACCTATGCCACAGAAGTGCTAGTCTAAAAAGAAATTGGACAACTTCCCAAACAAATTGGTATAGGAGGACCAGGGGAGAAAATGTCCTTGCCTCCATTTCTTGTTGTTGTTTTAAGTGTCTTCGAGTCAGTTCGAGTCATTTGGTAACTCATGTAGGTAACTCATAGTGACCCTTTATATGGTTTCCAAGGAGTGGCTGGTGAGCTTGAATCACTGACCTGTGGCCCAAGCCAATTTTTCAATCCATTACATTAACCCACAGCACCACACTATGTCTCTCTTTGTTGTTGTTGTAAGGTTCTATCAAGTTGGTACTGACCCATAGCAACCTTATGCACAACAGAACGAAACAGTGCCCGATCCTGGGACAACCTCACTACTGTTGCCATACTTGAATCCATTGATGCTGCCACTTGGCCAATCTATCTTGTTGGGGGTCTTCCTCTTTTTCTCTGACCCTCCACCTTACCAAACATGATATCCTTCTCCAGCGACTGGTCCCTCTTGACAATATGTCTGAAGTATGAGAGACAAAGTTTGTCCATCTTGGCCTTCAAGGAGCACACTGGCTGCACTTCTTCCAAAATGGTTTGATTGGTTCTTTTGGCAGCCCATGGCACTTTCAATATTTTCCTACAACACCATAACTCAAAAACATCAATTGGAAAACTCCATATCATCAGTGAAAACAAGGCCTGGGGCAGACTGTGGAACAGATCATCAATTATTCATATGCAAATTCAAACTGAAGCTGAAGAAAATGAAAACAAGTCCACCAGAGCCAAAATATGGCCTTGAATATGTCCCACCTGAATTTAGAGATCATCTGAAGAACAGATTTGATACATTAAACACTAAAGACTGAATTCCAGAAGTGTTGTGGGATGACATCAAGAACACCATACAGGAAGAAAGCAAAAGGTCACTAAGACAAGAAAGAAGGAAAAGGTCAAAATGGATGTCAGAAGAGACACTGAAACTTGCTCTCTAGCATAGAGATGCTAAGGCAAATGGAAAAAATGAGGAGCTCCAAGAGCTGAATAGAAAGTTTCAAAGATCAGCTCGAGAAGATAAAGCCAAGTGTTACAACAAAATGTGCAAAAATCTGGAATCAGAAAACCAAAAAGGAAGAACACGCTTAGCATTTCTCAAGCTAGGGGAACTGAAGAAAATAATTCAAGCCTCAGCTTTCATTATTGACAGATTGTCTGAGCAAATTATTGAATGATGCAGGAAGGATCAAGAGAAGATGAAAAGAATACACAGAGTCACTGTTCCAAAAGGAAATGGTCAGTGTTCAGCCATTTCAAGAAGTAGCATATAATCAAGAGCCAATGATACTGAAGGAGGAAGTGAAAGGTGCATTGAAGGAATT
>NW_006408581.1:7597493-7604460 GCF_000296735.1 Chrysochloris asiatica | reverse complement strand
ATCAAAGAGCACAGCCTTTGGTATGGTTTATATCTCCATGTAAAGAAAACAAAAATCCTCACCACTAGACCAATAAACAATATTCTTATCAACAGTGAAAAGATTGAAGTTGTCAAGGACTTCATTCTTCTTGGATCAACTATCAACATTCAGGGAAACAGCAGTCAAGAAATCAAAGGAGGTATGTTGTTGTTGTTAAGTCCCGTTGAGTTGATTCCGACCCATAGTGACCCTGTATAGGGTTCCCGAGGCTGTAAATCTTAATGGGAGCAGAAAGCCTCATCTTTCTCCAGCGGAACAGCTGGGAGTTTCAAACTGCTGACCTTGAGGTTCGCAGCCCAATTCATAACCACTACGCTACCAGAGCTCCTTAAAGGAGGTATTGCATTAAGCAAATCTGTTGCACAAGACCTTTTTAAAGTGTTGAAGAGCAAAAATGTCAGCTTGAGGACTAAGGTGCACCTGACCCAAGCCATGGTATTTCAGTTACCTCATATGCATGTGGAAGCTAGATAGGGATTGCCTCTCTTTAGAAAAGGTTAATCTGTCCCAGAGGTGGATCACATGGGGCAAAATAGTCCTCACAGTCTAGGCACTTGTGAGCATGGAAAAACAAATACTCCCAGAAACCAGTAGGGGGAGTACTCCCTTTTGAACTGTGCTGTGGGAAGTGGGAGGAAAGGGTTCTGAGGGCCAGAGAAAGCCTGATTTACAGTGGCCACCCAAAATAGAGGACAGGATGACTGTTTAAGAGTTAAATAATGTCCCATAACAGACCCAAGATCTTCACACAAGAGAGAAAAAGAAGTCTTTGAAGTCTGCCTCTTTAATTCAGAGAAGAAAGAATTACTAGGGATCAGAGTAATGTTAAGAGCTCCTAGAAAGTTTTCAATTCAACCTAGTACTGAGTGCCTGAGCGAGCCAAACTAGTAGGGATTGATGAACAGAGAGAACCGTTGAATATCACAAGTCAGAACAGAGTCTTTGTTGTTTGGTTAAGTGCCATCGAGCCAGTTCTTTAATGATTAGAAAGAAATCAAAGTTTGCCAAGATAGATCTGGAAACCAAAGTTCACAAGAGGGCAGCTGAAGGGTGATAGATGTGGGAGAAAACATACAGTAGCCTCAGCCTTAGGAGACATAAGAGAAGACTTCAAGTGTGTCTGGGGACTTGAGGAGGAGGAGAGAAGAGGAAAGAGGAGCGTACACAGGCAGAACATATATCAGAGTTACAGGCAAGTTCAAAGAAAGCTTGAACATAGGGGTCCTCGGATCATTTGCCAAGGTGACAGCAACAAAGTTCAAGTTAGACAGTATTGTGACTGAGAGATCTATTCTCCAGCCACACTTCTTGGCCTCCCAATTTATACTGGGGCCAGGCCTTATTGCAGTAAAAGATTAAATTTTCAGTCTTGAGATCAGTCATTCTTAGAGAGATATTAGGTGAGGTTTGCCCATTGAAAGGGCATCTCAGGGATGAGAAAAGGCCAAAACAAAAGTTTCAGTTAGAATGTCTCCTGTCTGAACAACCTAAAGATATCTGACAGAGAGTCAGGCATCCTTAGTCTGATTCCAAACCAAGACCTAGAGATCTTACAGCAGAGCTAGGAGACCCAGGGTCTGGGGCAAGACTGAACATAGAGAGGAAATGGTCATGAAGCATCCTTTGAGATTGTGCCCAAACAGAAAGTGATAGACCCAATACTGGTTTTAACTGACCCAAAAGAAAAGTAACACTACCATTGCTAACCTAGATAATGTTTTGCATCCTGAGATGGGGTGTGACTTACTGACCGAAGTCTTGAGTGGACGGCTGAAAAAGTGGTGCCAGGGCTTGGAGACAGCAAGTCAAAGCAATCAGTCTCAAAAGACAGGATCAGGGTGACTATCTTACACTGTTCACTGCTTCCCTGGTTGCAAGCCTCAAAAAGTCAAGAGAGAGTCCATCTCCTATGGACAGGGCCCAGGGGTAAGCCAGAAACTGTCTTCCACTGCTCACTGCTCACTGCTCTCCTGGTTGCAGTTTCAGAAAGCGAAATCTTAGTAAGGGCCACTAAAACTTTCAGTTTGGCCAGATTCATGAGGTGTGAAAGAATTCACAAGGATGGAGGTTCAAAGTAACGAGCTATATTCACTTTCCAATGGAGGAAAGGGGTCTAACACCAGAGAGTAGTGCAAGGCCTGAGAGTCATCGTTTTGGACTTTTATTGGGTTTTTAAGAGGGAAGGCAAAGGAGCATTGCAAAACAGTGGATTGGGAGGCATATTTTACAACATAAATGATGGTGCCCTTTGGGAGGATATTGGATATAATAGGATATTGGGAGGTAATTCACAATATTGTCCATCTGGGTGAGCATCACAGGATATTGGGAGGTGACTAAAAATAGTGTCCATTGTTCAGCGTCCAGTCTCTGGGCAGAGTTTAGAGAGTTGCTCATCAGTGGGGCCCACACTTCTCTGTTTCTGAAAAACAAGATCAGTTAAGCAGCTAGTAAAACATGCTGGGGGTCTTACTAGAGTTTAAAAAAAAATTCAGCTGAATCCTTTAAAAAAATATTTTCTAATCTAATGGATTCTTCATCTGTATCTTGAAGCTGATTTCTAGTCCTTCATAATTGGGGGCAAACAACAACAACTAAAAAAAACCATAATCTTTGTAACATGATAAGTAGCAGATAATCATTTGTGGGATGCCAGTATTATTTAAAAACAAATGTTAATAATATTTATTAGCATCTGCAATATCACAGGAGTCCTGGTGTGGTGCTGTGGGTTAATGAGTTCGAGTGCAGAATCATTTGAACCACAAGGTTGGCAGTTCAAGCTCACCAGCTGCTCCTCGGAAACCCTGTACAGAATCATCATGGGTCAGAATTTACTCAATGATACTTAATAACAACAGCACCACTATATCACAAGAAAAATGTTATTAGGAATATAATTCTTATTACACTAACTCAAATTTAGTATCCAGATGTCAAGTACTTGATGAAAAGTCAAAGGCTATTGTGGTAAAGATCTGGTTTGTTTTTGTTCTGTATTTCCCCTTACATCATTGCAAAGATTGTTGATATATTTCAAAATAGTCCTTCCTATAACTTTAATTTCATCAATAGTAGCTGGTTTCTATCTGTACTGTACTATATATTAAATGTTGTCCCATTTCTAAAAATAGAGCTATGGGATTGGGTACAGGGCTATGGGAAACTGACATTCCTGAGTAAAACCTGAAGATGTTGAGACTGGTAATAAAAACAGGAAGATATGGTACCCAATGGTTTTTGACAGTAGCATTTATCAATGCTGACAAGTAAATTTTTAAACAATAGTAGGAAATAGTTATGAAGGCATTTGGTAACTCATGTAGGAAGATAAAACACACGCACAAAACCGGTGGAGAGAGAGCAGAGTCCTGCACCACATATCCCTCACCTCCAACTGCCATATCCAGAGATATGCAGAACTGTAGCCTATGAGAAAGTAACTGAAAATAGAAAAGAAAGTTCCATCCAGGTCTATGGAAGAATTGGATATGCTATAGAAATGGCTAGGAGATGTTTGGAAGACCATAACAGAAGGGAAGTAAAACTCGATGCAATGAGTTACATACATTACTCACCTCCCTGAAAAAGTAAGCCAGATACACTTAAGTCTTTATGCAGATCTTAAATTTCTGATATGTTATACACTATTCCAAAATTACTGGTGTAGCGCTGTAGGATCAGCAATGGTTGAAACACAAGGTCAACAATTCAAACCCACCAGCCGCTCCTCGGAAACCCTATGCAGGGTTACTATAAGTCTGAACCAACTTGACAATACTTAACAACAACAACAATTCAAAGACATCCGGCATAATAATTGATCAAGTAGAATCTTTGTTGAAATGCAGGCTAAACTAGGAAGAGCACATTTGAAACTGCAACACACTACGATGATATTTCCTATACATATTTTTTTTTCTGTACCCTTGATCAGGTTGGAAATAAGCAAAATGGACTGTAAAAATTATTAATGTTTAAACTGACATAAAAGTTTATTAATATATAACTTTTGTTAAATTTAATCCTAATCCAAGCAACAGAAGATATTATTCTAAGAGCCATAGATATTTGTTCAAATATGCTTTAGAATTGCTAAACAAGCAACTTTTTCTCTGAAAGCTTCAAAACAGAGTTAGGCTATTAAAGATCTCCAGACTTTCCCACAGTAAAGCAAGACACATCATTAATTTGATCTGACCTAAGTAAACTAATTACTTTTGGTTTTTGTTCTTATTAAACAAACCTGGTTTAACACCCACTTAGTACAATTTTGGAAAGTTTTTGAATAGGAACTTAATCTAGGATTTCTAAAAATTTAGGCTGTTTGTGCCTGTGTTTGTTTTCTATTACTGCATAACCAACCACCACAACTTTGGTGCAAAAGCGCTGTAGGTCAGGAGTTTGGTACTGTGGAGTTAAATTCTCTGGTTGAACTGAAATAAGGTGTCAGCTCCTGGAGATTCAAGTTTCTCTTCCAAGTTAGTGGCAGCATTCAGTTTTTAGTGGCTGGAGAATTGAAGTCTGTACACACACATACACCTGAGGATGGGTCAAAAATGATCCACACTGCAGTTATATTAGAGAAGGATATCATGTTTGGTAAAGTAGAAAGTCTGAGAAAAAGAGGAAAACCCCCAATGAGATGGATTGGCACAGTGGCAACAGCAATGTGCTCAGGAATGGCAATGATTGTGAGATTGACCCAGGACTAGGCAACGCAGTGTTTCGTTCTTTTGTGCATAGGGTCGCTATGAGTTGGTATTGACTTGATAGCACCTAACAACAACAACGTTCGATTAAAACATTCATCCACGTCTATGGCTGATGACAACATTGAACATGTATGTGAAATTATTCTGTTGAATAGACTAGTAACGGTGGATTATGTGGCAAATCATTTCCAAATCACCCATGACTCTACCTATGAAATAATCCATGATAGACTTGGGTTTTGAAAAGTTTGTGCAAGATAGGTACAGAAACAACTGATGGAAGCATATAAACACAAGTATTTGAACATCTACAAACAAAATTTGGACTGATACTTGAAGTAAAATAAACATTTCTTTAAAAAAAAAAAATTACTGGTGATGAGACATGGATTCATCTACAAGCCTGAGAGTAGACGGCAGAGTATGCAATGGTTGCTGACCAAGAAAAAGTTCAACAGTCAACCATCACCTGGAAAATTGATTCTTATAAAGAGTTTTCTGGGATTCTCAAAGGCCAGTATTGGAACACTATCAGGAAAAAGATTCAAAAATCAACAATGCTTATTACAGTGAGATGCTCATTAAAGTGCTGAAGCTTAAATTTCAGATTAAGTGCAGAAGACTGCTATCTAAGAGTCTTGTGATCTTGCACGACAATTCATGTCCACACATTTCTGTTCACACTCTGCAAAAACTTCATTTTGAGGTATTAAAGCATCCTCTCTATAGTTCTGATGTTACTCCATCAGACTTTCACCTGTTTGGTTCCCTGAAAGTAGCCCTTCGAGGATGAAGATTTACCTCTAATGAAGAAGTGAAGATAGTGATGCATTCATGGCTCACAGCTCAGCCTAAAACACTCTTTTAATAAGGGTATATGAAAGCTTGTTGACAGATGGATAGTGCGTATTGAAAAACAAGGAGATTATGTTGAAACATGATGTATTTGTCTTTTCTAAAAGCTGATTAAAATAAATTCTACAGCAAGAGTGTGATTAATTTTTTATTTACTCTTGTGTGTTTGTGTATGTGGAGTCCTGGTGTGGTGCTGTGGGCTAATGCACCAGACGGCAAAGCTGTTTGAACTGCAAGGTCGGCGGTTCAATCTCACCAGCTGCTCCTCAGAAACTCTATACAGGGTTGCTATGGGTCAGAGTTGACTCAACGGCACTTAACAACAACAACAACACGTGTGTATGTATAATATCTATCTATCTATCTATCTATCTATCTATCTATCTATCTATCTATCTATCTATCTATCTATCTATCTATCTATCTTGGAAACCCTGTACAGGGTCGCTATGAGTCAGAACTGACGCCATGGCACATAACCAACCAACCTATATTTCTTTCTATCTATCTATCTATCTAGCTAGCTAGCTATCCACACACATGCTGTTAAATGCCATCAGGTCTGTTCCAACTCATAGCAAACCTATACTGGCATTCCAAGGCTGTAAATCTTTGCTGGAGCTGAAAGCCTAATCTTTCTCCTATGGAACAGCTGGTGGGCTCAAACCACCAACCTGCTGCTTTGCAGCCCAGTGCTTATCCTACATTCTGTGAGCAATAGAATGTAGGATAAGCACTGGACTGCTAACCCAAAGGTCTGTGATTCAAACCCCCCAGCCACTTCTTGGAAACCCTATGCAGGGTTACTATGAGTTGAAAATGACTCGACGGCACATAACAGCAATATATATATATGTAGTATTGGTGTGGCACTGTAGGATAAGCACTAGAGTAACTGCAAGATTGGCAGTTTAAACCCACCAACTGCTCTGTTGAAAGATGAGGGTTTCTGCTCCTGTAAAGTAGGTCTGGTGTGGTGCTGTGGAATATAGCGCTGGACTGCAAAGTCAGTTTGAACCACAAGGTGGGCTTGTAATTTTATCTATATCTATATCTTTATCTATAGCTATAAATCTATTCTAGATTGCATCATATGCATATTGCAGGTTGTTAATGAGTCTTTTTCCAATTCTGATGCCACATTCTTCTTCACATAATCCAGTTTCTGACTTCATGACTTCACACATTCCATAAACCTACTTTGTCTTCTCAAGATGTCCTTCGAAACTCTCTGTTCAGCTCTTTTACTTCATAATTCTTCCAGTCACACTTGTTTCTCTATGTTCAAGAGCAAGTTTCAGAGTCTCTTCTGTCATTTGTTATGGTCTGTCTTTCTTTCCTGTCTTTTTAATGAT
>NW_006408581.1:7593118-7596208 GCF_000296735.1 Chrysochloris asiatica | reverse complement strand
ATATATACACAGTTTATATACATATATACAGTATATGTATACAGTGGATCCTTAGATAAGCACTTAAGATAAGTCTGGGATTTAAAACTGCCAGCTAGTCTGAGAGAAAGATGAGGCTTTCTGTTCCCACAAAGATTTAAAAGACTTGGAAACACTGCACAGGGTTGCTATGAGTCAGATACAACTCAGCAGCACTTAACAATCTATATATATCCTGGTGTGACTCTGTAGGATAAGCACTAGCCTGCAAATTGGTTTAAAACCACAGGGTCAGCAGTTCAAACTCACCAGCTGCTCCTTAGAAGAAATCCTATACAGGGTAGCTATGAGTTGGAACCAACTCGACAGCACTAAACAACAACTATGTATATATATTATATTTTGTTCTTGTTGTCAAATGCCATCGAGTCGGTTCCGACCCATAGCAACCCTGTACATGGTTTCCAAGGCTGTAAATCTTCACGGAGCAGATATCCTCATCTTTAGGAGATATATATATATCGTCATATGCATATGAAAGTTGGTCAGTGAACACTATGAGTCTGAACTGACTCCATAGCACTTAACAAAAACAAACAAACAAACAAACAAAAAATATATATACACACACACAGTGGTTCCAACCCACTGTATATATGTGACATGTACAGTGGAGTCCTGGTGTAGTGCTGTGGGCTAATGCACTGGACTGCAAAGTAGTTTGGGACACAAGGTTGGTGGTTCAAGCTCACCAGCTGTTCCTTGGAAACCCTATACAGGGTCACTATGGGTCTGAAACGACTTGACAGCACTTAACCACAACAACAACATACAGTAGAGCATCGTTGCTTCATAAGCTAAGAACTGGACTGTCAACAACAAGGTTGGTCATTCAAGCCCACCAGCTGCTTTGAGGGAGGAAAATGAGGCTTTCTGCTCCGGCAAAAATTTAAGGCTTTGGAAATGATATACAGGGTCACTATGATTCAGAACCGACTTTAAGGCACTTAACACCAACAACTATATATACTATGTATTCTTGACTTTTGACAGCAACTGCTCTCTACATTAAATTTTTTGTATTTCTTCTTCTGTGAGAATCAGGAAAAAAAAATGTTCTGCTTTAATTGACTCATGTGACTAGGTCAGGTCCACAAAAATAATCATCCCATCTTACAGGCAACTGTGTCTATTTCCATCATCTACAGAGTCAGATATACTTCTCCCAAAAATGTGATTCAAATATCAAGATTGATGATGCTATACACACCAAGATGGTATGATAAGGCTTTTTAGTTTCATAATTGAGGTGTCTGGGGAGAACAGTACAGGCTTCGCAAACACATCCTAAATGATTTGAAAGAACAAGAGAAGAAGACGGGTCTGAGTTTTCTGTGTGTAGGGTATGTGGCTGGAGTGAGATTTCCCATGATGGCAGGGATTATGTGTGTTAAATCTCCCATAAACACTAAAGGAGGGAGCCCTCAGGCTTTGTTATCAGATTGTTCAGATTTGGGACACAAGGGAATGAGAGAAGGGTGAAGGTTAAATGTTGTCTGTAGTCAAATATCAAAACATGGAGTTAGACGCCACATTACAAAATGTACTCAAACACCTTATTACAGTGCCACTAAACATACTCTGGTAGCGTAGTGGTTACGAATCAGGCTGCGAACCTCACAGTCAACAGTTCAAAACTACCAGCTGTTCCACGGGAGAAAGATGAGGCTTTCTGCTCCTGTAAAGATTTACAGCCTTGGAAACCCTGTACAGGGTCGCTATGAGTCGGAACCGACTCCACGGCACATAACAACACAACAACAACAAACATAATTATGGGAGTGAAGTTCCATCGAATTCACAGTTCAGGGATTTTACAGGGCATGTGATTTCAGGTGGTGACAGGATGACAAATTTTGAGGGATATCTAAAAATCTAACCTATGACAGAGCCAAATTCTTTACTGTGTATAGCATCCCTCCCATGCATGGTAGAATATTAAACAACAGTTCTTGCTTGTCTTCCCTTGATATGCCAGTTGTACCCCTTTAATTGTGACAAACAAAAGTGTCTCCTCTAAACCTTGTCCATTATTTCCTGGGGCTAAAATTGTTACTGGCTTTGAACTACTGCTTAAAATTCTATTATATTAAAACATAATGTCAAATAAAATTATATACAGATCTTCTTTTTTAAAATCCAATCAAATATGAATTATAGTCAAGTACAATTTTTTAATGACTTGGTGCTGATTTACATGTACATTGCTTTTTCAGTAATCAATATCATTACAACATCCATTTCCACTCATATTGGACCACAGTAAAGGTTTAGTTTTACTAGTTGAACAGCAATCATGATAAAAAAACCCAGTTGTCAGCAACTTCAAAAAGATTGGACTCCACTTAAAATATTGAGATACCTCGTTAAGAAAAGTTGTAGCTGAAAGCCGTATCTGCCTTCAAGTTCGAGCTTGCCTTCAATATGTTACAGATTTGCCACCTATGAAATTTTCTCTACAATCCTCAGAATTATTCATATCTTCAACATTGAACATTTTCAGCGTTTTAAGTTCCACAGTTTTACAACTGTCTGTATAAAATAAAAGTTATTATGTGAGTTCCTGGGGACAGTCTCTTCAAAAGTCTGGGACTTGCTAAAAATTTTTTATGTTCATCTCCTCATAATATTTTTGAATTTATGGAGTTTATAACATCTCTTCTTGACTTTCATCTCTTCAGCTTGAGAGCTTCTGTTTTTTAAAATCTCTATTAATATAGAAGTGTTTTGAGATCCATAATTCATGAGGCTCTGGCCTTTGTGATGAGGGGTTAGTATAACACTTTTTTTTTGAAGCCTTAACTCTATAAGTAAGGTAGGCTGAAAATGCCAAATCACACACTGATTTTCTACTTGACTTTAGACATTTAACCTAGAATCTGTATTGCCAATCTTTTCACCTAGAGATTATATCAGATAACTTTTGAATTGTTAAAAAAATAATAATAAATGGAGTCCTGATGTGACGCTGTGAGTTAATGTGCTGGACTGCTAGGTTGGTTTAAACTGCAAGGTCAGTGGTTCATGCTCACTGGCTGCTCCTTTGAAACC
>NW_006408581.1:7587992-7592633 GCF_000296735.1 Chrysochloris asiatica | reverse complement strand
TGTTGTTGTTAAGTGCCATCGAGTCGGATCCGACCCATAGCGACCCTGTACAGGGTTTCCGAGGCTGTAAATCCTTATGGGAGCAGAACGCCTCATCTTTCTCCCGTGGAGCAGCTGGTAGTTTCTAACTGCTGGCCTTAAGGTTCGCAGCCCGATTCGTAACCACTACGCTACCAGAGCTCCTTATGTATATACATATATATACACACACAGTTTATAGGTACAATCTCAATCCAGATCCTAACATCATTCTTTAAAGAAATGGAAAAACTAACTGCAAACTTTATATGGAAAGAAGAGAGACCCCATATAAGCAAAGCATTATTTAAAATATTTAAAAGAATGAAGTAGGAGTCCTCTCACTTCCTGATCTCAAAACCTACCACACAGCCACAGAAGTCAAATACTAGTCAAAAATAACCTGGTACTGATATAATAAAAGACACATAGATCAGTGGAACAGAATTGAGAACCCAGAAGGAAATGTATCCGCCTATGGTCAATTGATATTCAACAAAGGGCCACAAAGCATTAAGTGGGGAAGAGATAGTTTCTTCAAAAAATGGTACTGGCAAAACTGGAAATCAAATTGCAGAAAAATTAAACAAGACCCATATGTCACACCATACACAAAACTGAACTCAACTTGGATTTAAGGACCTAAATGTGAAGCCTAGAAATATAAAAATCATCAATGAAAAAATAAGTATAAACTTAGAGATTCTGATACAGGCATAAATACACTATCACAATAAAAAGTAAAAAAAACAACAAACAACCAAAACAGGTCTTTGTTGTGATCAGTTGGCATCAAATCAATTCCAGTTCATGGAGCTCCCACATCCCATGTGTAAAAATAGAACTGTGCTTCATAGGATTTTCAATGGGTGATTTTGTTTAGAAGTTAAACACATGCACAAATACACATATGAAGCTTGGTTCAGGTCCTTATTGGTCTAATAATTTATGCTCATATAAAGATTAGAAAAAGGAAAAAGATGCCCTTCATTGTAATCTCTTCAACTTTTAGGGCAACTGGAAATTTTAGAAGCTACAATATAGGACTTGGATCTTATGATATTTCTCAATTACTATAACTCTTTAAACTTTGACAATAACTACTAGTAAGAAATAGACTAGAATTGTGTATCTTTACTATAAAATTTTATAAAATACAGATATATAGGTCACACCCCAAGATATTCTGATTCATTACATTTCTAGTAAGGAGTCCTGGTACGGCACTGTAGAATAAGCCCTAGACTGCTAACTGCAAGGTAGAGGTTCAAACCCAGTAACAGCTCCTTGGAAACCCTACCCAAGGAACAATGAGTTGGAACCGGCTTGACAGCACTTAACAACAACAACAACAAAAGGATGCCCAAAAGGGCTATGGGTGAGTATAACGCATGATATAAATCCAGAATGTATGGCCATGTGTGCTGTGATTTATGGCTGCATGTACTCGGAAACCCTACACAGGGTCACTATGAGTCAGAACCGACTCCACAGCACATAACAGCAATAACATCATAATAATATCTTAGAAGTCCTGGTTTGGCACTTTGGTTTAATGTGCCAGACCGCAAAGCTGTTTGAACTGCAAGGTTGTCAGGCAGTTCAAGCTCACCAGCTGCTCCTCGGAAACCCTATACAGGGTTGCTATGGGTAGGAACTGACTCTATAGCATTTAACAACAGCAAGGAACCTTAGCAATACTGTAAGATAAGTGTTAGGCTACTAACCACATGGTCAGCAGTTCAAAATTGTCAACTGCTCTGTGGAAGAAAGCCAAGGCTGTCTATTCCCATAAAGATTTACAGTCTCATAAATTCTATATGAGTCATAATGGACTCAACAGGAATAGATGGGGTCTGAGCTTTATTAATATCATCTATTGGATAATTCACAGGAGAAAGATGAGACTTTCTGCTCCCGTAAAGATTTATAGCCTCAGAAATCATATACAGGGTCCATATGAGTTGGAACTGACTTGATTACATCTAATAACAACAACATTGGATAATTGGGATTGCTGTCTTTAATAATTTAAGTGTATTCATATGAACTTTTCTCAGTGTGGTGACCTTTTGCCAGAAGAGCACTTTCTAGAAATTAATATAACACTTCAAATATAATACTATTTTATGATGTGTTCACCCTCTATCAAAGATCATAATTTATCAGCACATTGTGACAAAATATAAAAGATTTATATAGAATCAAAGGAGCCCTGGTGGTGCTGTGGTATCTTAGGCTGGGTTCTTGAACCAAACCCAATGAAGCTTACATATACCTACTGAAAAAACAAAGCAAACTCATTGCATGGAGTCAATTCCAACTCATGGAGACCCTATATATGCCTCTGAGATTGTAAATCTTTATGGAAGCAGACAGCCTCATCTTACTCCCAAGCAGCAACTGGGGGATTTAAACTGCTGACCTTGCAGTTTGCAAGCCAATGCCTAACCCACAGTGCCACCAGAACTCCCTTTAGATGCATAGGTAGATAGATAGATTGTTGTTAGTGCTGCCAAGTTGGTCCTGACTCATAGTGACACTGCAGAGGGTTTCCAAGGAGTGGCTGGTGCATTTAAACCACCAACCTTATAGTTAGAAGCCCAGTGCATACCCTATAGAGCCACACCAGAACTAGATAGATAGATAGATAGATAGATAGATAGATAGATAGATAGATAGATAGACAGACAGACAGACAGACAGACAGACAGACAGATAGATAAATAGATAGATAGATAGTTACATACATACATACATACATACATACATACATACATACATAGACAGATAGATAGATATTGTTAAGAGTTTTCTAATTGGTTCTGACTCATAGCAACCCTGTATAGGGTTTCTGAGGTCCTAAATCTTTGCGGGAGTAGAAAGCTTTATTTTCCTTCTGTGGAGTGGCTGATGATCTTGACCTGCCAACCTTGTGGTTAGTAGTCTAGTGATTGTCTTACAGAGCAACCACACTCCCTGCATATGGTAGGAAAGTGAAGAGAAAGATGTATGTCAGGGAAATGCCTCACATGGATGTAGCGGCTGGCAAGTCCCACGTCTTTAGGTCAGGCTGGAGGCTTCTTCTAACTTATGTACGAAATGTTTGACTGTCCAAGATTGGCAAGCAATACAGTGGGCAGCTGACTACAGAGTCTGACAACTCCAAGATTGGCAGATAAAATAGCAGACTGTTGACTCATAGACTTCAGAGACTAACAATCCCCAAATTGGCAGACTATATAGTAGACTGATAGTTCACATCCAAAGAACTGGGGTTAGATAATGAACTAGATGTAGGATCAAGATCTAGCAAAAACCTAGAGCTTTGTGAGAATATATATTGAAAGCAGGCCACACCCATAAGGAAACTGTTTCAATTGCTTGGTTGCTCATACCAGATGTCATCATGGGAGTGATTACATTAGATCTCTTCATGGGAGAGGACTACATCAAAACTCTGAAACCACTGAGAAACATGACCCACAACCTTAACCATCACAGTCCACCCCTTGTCAATTTGGCAACTGTACACCTCTCCTTAAACCATACATCTCTAAATAAGGTAAAATCTTATTTGTCCTTAACGTGGTACAACTAACACATATACAACCCCTTTGTACATTATGTTTTATAAGTGAAGAAAACAAAAATATCTGTTGCATACATACATGTAAGAAATATACAAAACAATTATAGTCCTTATTTCTGCAACTGGTTGCATGATCGTGGCTGGTCTTAAGAATTACCTTCTTCCACTGTCCATTCTGTATTGCCTTTGACCTCAGCAAGATCCTCAGTTGATCATAGCTCTTTGCCTGTTGGGGTGGCACAAACATTCATTGCTGAAGGGTCTAGATCATTAGTAGTCATGTAGGAACTGAATTTCTGTAGTTTTCCATTGACATTAGTCACAGCACATGGTTGTACTAAAAGATATTCTGAGGCATGGTAATACTAAATTGCCCTAAGGACAGTCCTGTATTTCAGACATTTGTCCGTTGATAGTACCATCAAGCTGTCTTTGACTTATAGTGACCCTGTATAGAGTTTCAAGGCTTTACATTTTCACAGGAGCAAAAAGTCTTTTCTTTCTCCCATGGACCAGCTGCTCAAACCCCAGTAACCCAGACATACGCATCTTTATTTCCATTATGTAGTTTCCCCTTGGTAATCTGAATCAATAACACCATCAGTATAATAGTTCCCTTCTTCATCTGTTGATCCAGATGTATGAGAAACAAAAGGTTTCCAGGTGACATTTTTAACTTCCCATTCAATGGAATCAATATTGTATCTCTAGGTGTCCCAATCCTGCAAGGTATTACTGCCTTGTTGTTAAGTGCCATCAAATTGGTTCTGAGTCATAGCAACATAGTATAGGGTTTCTGAGGAGCAGCTGGTGAGCTTGAACCACAGATCTTGTGGTTAAAACTGATCTTGCAGTCCAGTGCATTAACCCAAAGCACCACATCAGGACTCCTAAAATTTAAAGCAGCCCACTAGGCATTGTGCCTCTTTTTTAGTTGTGGGATGCATCAGACACAAAAATCTTTCGCTGTATTCAGAATATCTTACCATGCTCTACATCATTTGTTGTTGTTGTTATGTGCTGTGGAGTCG
>NW_006408581.1:7574258-7587772 GCF_000296735.1 Chrysochloris asiatica | reverse complement strand
TAGACTCCTAGAAATTTCACTGAAGTAGAAGGTGCCTGAACTCTCTTCAGATTATTTTTCCACCTTCTATCACAAGATGTCTTACCAATAAGTCTGTAGCTACTGACTTCAGACTTATTGATAAGTGATTCTTCTTTTCTAGATTCAAACACAATGCCTTCAATGTAAAGAGGTTTACATTGATGTTTTATGGAAATAAAATATGATCAAGATCTCTGAGATTAAAATTATGACATAGTGCTGGTGAATTAATATACATGTGGGGTAGGAGAGTAAAGGTATATTGATGGCCTTGCCAGCTGAAGGCAAACTGCTTCTGTTGACCTTTAAATCCAGAATTGAGCAAAAGATAGTGACCAGATCAATAACTACAAGGAAATGTATAAATTTGCTAAAGCAATGAAATCACAGTTACTCCAATATGCATCCATTTGTTTGCACAGGTTGAGTGGAGATGTGGTGGTAATCACGAGCCCAGTGTCTTTGAAGTCCTTGATGTTAAGTGCTGTTGATTCAGTTCCAACTCATAGTGACCCTGTATAGGGTTTCTGAGGAGCAGCTGGTGAGTTTGAACTAGCAACCTTGTGGGTCAAACTGATGTTGTGCTCCAATACTTATAGCACCATGCCAAGACTCCTGAAGTCCTTGATAGTGGCACCAATCTTTGCAATTCCTCTAAGAATGTAGTATTGGTTTTGGTTTACTATTTGTCCAGGTATGGGGTGATGTCCTGGTGAGGCATAGCATGATAAATCACTGGACAACAAGGTCGGTTTGAACCACAAGGTCAGTGGCTCAAATTCACAAGCTACTCCTTGGAAACCCTATACAGGGTCGGTATGGGTCAGAACCAACTCTAAGGCACTTAACAACAACAACAACAGGTGTAGGGCATTTCTAATGCCAATGCTTTCCACTTGTCTTTTCCTATCATTATAGTCCTTCCACCAGAGATGTGGGGGTCCTGCCAATTTCTGCATATGTCTATTCCAAGTCAGTATTTTGGAACCAAGCAAATGACTATGGGACAAGTTCAAAGCCCCACTACACTCAGTGGTAGATAAGTCTGAGATAGGTCTCTATTAGTTAGTTACTTGACCTCCATATGCCTTCACTATGACTGATGATATTTTGGATCTCCTGGAATTAATGTCAATTCAGAGCCAATGTCCAGTAATCTCCCCAAAATCTTATTATTACCTTTTCCCCAATTAAAAGTTACTCTTGTTAAAGGCCAGAGATTTCTTTGGAGAAAGCTTGGAGAAAAAGTATAAATTTTTGGCATTGTTGTGGGGTCCTTCTTCAAGGTGGTCGAGCCTTTATTTCATTTAAGGAGTTGTGGGTTTGTAAACTAGCTCAAGTCTGGGAATTGATTGAGGGTTGGTGACTCTCTGTTCTGGCAACTCAAGTTAAAATGTCATTCACTAGACCTAGCTTTCGTCTGCTTGTACAGATCAAATTAATATTTAATAACCATCAATATCATTCTTAGGGACACCAGGCATAGCGGTCAACCCCATAAATCCATACCAGTCAGACTATTCTGATTACTGCTTTGATTCTGCTATTGATTAAGTGCCCTTACCACAACCGGGTCCAATTAGCTCCATTGTAGCTAGGTATCTTGATTCAGTTAGGGCAGTTCCCACTGTCAAACTGACTGATATAAAATCACAATCACAGCATTCTTCAGGGATGCTGAATCTCCCTTTACAAATTTGTTCCTCATCATTGTAGTAAAAAGTATGTCCTCTGAGCACTCCATGGGGTCTAGTTTGTTAAATCCATTTTAACATGCCAATTTCCCTAAGCCTTTGGATACCTTCTTCTACAGTATAGCAAGGCAGGTCTGGCACTTCAGTTTGACTTATCATAGGCCACTACATAATGCATGCATTACTAAATCAGCCAAATAAACTATTAGATTCTTTCCTTATCTCATGAACTGAAACATTGAATGAAGAATTTGAGCTTTAGTGAGCCCATATCAATAAGCTCATATTGAAACAACTTTATGTTCTTTGAACTATTATCTCATACCTTTACTAGCCATTCCTACATATATTCTCCAGGTTTGCTTTCCTATATTAGAAAAATCAAGCAGTTCTCTTAGACTACAGAATACTGCTTCTTGCATCATATTTTATCTTCATCTATTTTGGGCTCACTGGGACTTAATATTTGTAAGTCTAGAAGCGTAAATGGTTGTTGGGTGTAGTTCATGAAAACATTCAGTAATGTGTTTTAAAGCATCTGCCTCAGGTGATGTCCCAGACAATACCACAAGAACCACCTGATGTAATATCTCAGGCAATGACTCATCAGATACAGTTGTATTAACTCATCTTATGAGGTTAAGAGGACTGGTTCTGTTGGCAGGAATGATTCAATGGAACATAGGGGCTCAGTGTCATGTCCTCAGTTTCCTGATTATTTGCTCATGTGCCCACATCACAAATTTCAGGATCTCTTTTAATCTCAATGTTAACTTCAGGCACCATGCAAAATTGGGAAATCAACTGTTATTGTAATTCAGCCACTTTATAGTAAGACTGTGTTTTTCAGCAATATCAGCTCCGTTACTTCAAGAATTAAGGCATACATAGTAACTTGTTGTTATTGCTAAGTGCCATCAAGTCTGCTCTGACTGATAGTGAACATATATAGCATTTCCAAGGAGCAGTTAGTGGGTTTGAACTACTAACCTTGTGGTTAGCAGTCCAGTGCTTTTCTTACAGGACTCAGATATCTTTTATATGATATTTCAGTGGAGACTCCAAATTTTTTAGCTCAACTCTTTCCTTTACCACTTTGTCTAGTATGAGTAGGGCCAACCAACTGGAGTTCCTATACTTTTCATCTTGACAAAATGCAGAAAAGTATCAAGCATATGCTCACCTATTGCCTCACCTCTCACCAATACTTGGATCTATTGGCTATGCTATTTTGCATATTAGTATTTTCAGTTCATTCCATGGATTATCAATGTCCTCTGTACTAATAGATGCAGAATTTTCTGTACCATTAAGACTACTCAGATTTGAGTACTGATTTAGAAAATACATTTTTATGATTTTCTTTTTCTAGAACCACTCTTGGTACCAAATCTCTTAAACTAAAGTCTCTAGAAAAGCAAACTAAATGAAGTTTATATAAGGGTACTTCATGGAAAAAATTATCACTTAATTGCATTTTATTCCTTCAATTGTTTAAGCCCCCTCATATAAAGAGAGATTTATTTCAAGGAAATGAGTCACATGGTTATAGAGGCTAACAATTACAAAGTCCGAGGCTCTTTTATTGATTCTCATAGCTGCAGGGGCTGACAAACCAAGATTGGCATGTAAGATGGCAGGCTGCTGGCTCACAGATTGAAGAGACAAGAATCTGAATATTGGCCATTGGATGGGTCAAGTCCAAAGAAACAGAGGTCAGGTGATGAAGAATCAAGTGCAGAATTCACATTGAACAAAAACCCCAAAAGCCTTGCCAGAATGTCAATATATGAACAGATTGGTTCCTCATAACAGATGTCTTCATGGAGGTGATTACATTCTATCAGATTTTATCATGAGAGATGACTACATCATAATTGCTAAACCATTGAGAATCTTGGTCTGCCTAAATTGATACACAGTTGTTTAAATCACTCAGCTGCTAACTGAACGGTTAACAGTTGAACACTCCAGCTGCTCTGTGAGATAAAAGAAATGGGGGTTGCTATGAGTTGGAAGTGACTCTATGGTACTTAGCAACAACAACAACAATTTGTGTAAAGATTACAACCTGAAAAAACCTAATTGTGCCATTCTTTGTCATATAACGTCACTATGAGATAGAATGGACTCAAAGGTTCACAACAATAAAAACACAGAAAATGAAATAAAAATTTGAAAATCATTTTCTTATACTGAATGCAGGTATCTATCTGTACAATATCCACTATGAAATTTCTATGCTTCTCCTTCCTCAATTCATACAATCTTTCTTGATCATCTTCAGTTTTAGCTATCTTTTTGTTATTTAATATTTTAAAAGTTGTAGTGACATCTACAAATCTAGTAGGTTCACTAAACACTTTAGAAATCTTATTAAAATAGTAAATGATGTTGGTCTCATGAACAGTTTTTAGCAAAACTTTTCTTCACAGTTTTTCATCTATTACCTTCAAGTCTTTTACCATTAAACTTAATTTCATTTTTTAACCTATATGCATTTTTTTTTTTGTTTTCCAAATTCTTTTATTTTTCAACAATGCTTAACTTTTTAAAATATTTTGAATGTTGTTAGACTGATATTAGTCTAATAGTTACCCTTTACCCTTAAAAAAAACATATATATATTATTACTAAATAACAGAAGTTATGGTTTTTGGTGCAATCCAAGGAGAAGCTTCATATATGTGTATCACAAAGAAGCTCACTGACCTTGGGAAATGTACATTGAGAACTGGATTGGATTGGATTTATAAAAATTAAATTCAACATTTCTTCCACTTCTATTGTCTGGGAACAATTAATGTTCAATACAAATGTAATTATTATTGGTTCTTTGCTTACTTCTATTATGATTGTTGGGACTCCTGATGTGGTGCTGTAGGATAAGCACTGGACTTTGAACCACAGGCTCAAAAGTTCAAACCCACCAACAACTCCTTGGAAACCATATACAGTGTCAGTATGAGTCAGAACCTACTCAATGGCACTTGTCATCTGGTTTTTAGGTGCCTTTGAGTTTGTAACGACTCATAGCAACTTTATACACAACAAAATGAAATACTGCCCAGTCCTGGGCCAACCTCACATTACTATGTTTGCCTCCATTGCTGCTGCCACTGTGCCAGTCCATCTATTTGAGGGTTTTCCTCTATATTTCTGACCTTCCACTTTACCAAACATGATATCCTTCTCCAAGGACTTGCTCCTCCTAATAGTATGTCTGAAGCATGAGAGATAAAGTCTGACCATCCAAGAAGCATTTGGCTGTCCTTCATCCAACACAGATTGGGTTGGTCTTTTGACAGTCCATGATACTTTTAATATCCTCCTCCCACTTCAGAACTCAAATGCATCAATTTTTCTATGGTCTGCCTTAACTATTATTATTGTTTCTGAAATTCACCACTTTTCTTAAAAATTACAGATCAAGCCCTGTAACTGAATAGAAACTGGATGTGATTTGACCTTTTTGGAGTCCTTTTGATCAGTTTCATAGATGAGTTCCCCTTTATAAGGATAGATGAAGTCCTAGTAAGTTAAGAATTCTAAGGTTTGTGTACTTTTCTTTTTTTTTCTTTGTATGTCTTTCTTTCTTTCTTTCTTTCTTCCTTTTTCCCTAGAAAAGAAGTAAAACTGTTTGCCTTTCATTATTTGCTAAAGAAACTAAAAATCATTTACTTTCACAAAGGTTATGTGAGGCAAGAATAGTTTTGGATTTTCTCCTTTAAGTATATAAAATACCTGCTATATTTTCTAGGATGATGATGAATCACTTCCAAAAATATATACTTTTGAATTGAAATGTGCTCCACTTGAAGAAATGTTAAAGGCAAGTGAAGTTTAGCTATTTGTAATTTCCAAATTTTACGTGTTAACTTATAAGACGAACTGAAGTATGTATTTTATGTACAGATGTAAATGTTGTTGTTAAGTGCCATTGAGTCCGTTCCAACCCATAGTTACCCTGTATAGGGTTTCCGAGAAGCAGCTGGTAAGCTTGAATTGCCAATCATGTGGTTTAAACTGACTTTGCAACTAGTGCATTAATCCACAAATACTCTTCTTCATATAGACATTTTTCCTTAACACTTAACAATGTTATATTTACTTTTACAATTAAAAAATAAGACTCAAATTATGTTGACCATCATAGAATATTGTTGTTGTTAAGTGCCTTAGAGTTGATTCCAATTCATAGCAACCCTGTATAGGATTTCTGAGGGGCAGCTGACAGGTTTGAACCATCGACCTTGTGGTTTTCTGTCCAGTGCTTACCCTATAATGCCACACCAGAAGTCCATCATAGAAGATTGTTGTTTTTGTTGTTAGTGTTGTTGAATCAGTTCTGACCCATACTGGCTTTGTAAGGATTTCCGAGGAGTAATTGGTGAGCTTGAATGGCGTAAACTGCGATTCAAGCCAAGCTTGTAGTCAAGCGCATTAATCCACAGCACCATAGCAGGATGGTAAAATTAAAATAGCTTATAGAAATGAGCCCTGGTGTGCTTCTGTAGAATAAGCACTGGACTACAAGGTCAGTTTGAACTGCAAGGTCCGTTTTTCAAGTCCACCAGCTGCTCCTCAGAAACCCTATGCAGGTTCATTATGAGTCAAAACAGACTGGATGGCACTTAGCAACAATCAACAACAACGTAGGAAAAGGATCACAGAGAGAGATGCAAGTGTCACTGTCCAAATAGTCAACATTGGTTGAATATGTCGTTAAGAAGGCTACAGTAAATTCCTTAACACCTTTTAATCTATTTATTTCTGTGTTTATTCTGTGTTGCCTTGTCACAGGACCCATATTTGAATACAATCTTGATGAAAACTTTAAGAACAAAGGAGTCATTAAAAATGGAACTAGGCCACAAAAAAAATCACTTAAGTATCTGCATTTAGAACTGTAAGATTTTCTTTTACATCATATATATGTATTTTTTTATGCAGCTGTTTTCATTTCTAAAGCTTTACGAAGTAAAAACTACGTATCTTACAAAAAGTTTTAAGAGGTGTATGACATCACTTCTATAAAAAGACCAGAGCAGCAAATATATTTGTTGTTGTTGTTAGGTGCCATTGAGTCGGTACTGACCCATAGCAACCTTATGCACAGCAGAACGAAACACTGCCCGATTCTGGGCCAACCTCACTACTGTTGCCACACTTTAGTCCATCAATGCTACCAGTCCATCTCGTTAGGGATCTTCCTCTTTTTCTCTGTCCCTCCACCATACCAAACATGATATCCTTCTCCAGTGACTGGTCCCTCCTGACAATATGTCCAAAGTATGAGAGATGAACTTTTGCCATCTTGGCCTCTAAGGAGCACTCTGGCTGCACTTCTTCCAAAATGCATCTATTGGCAAATGTATGTTGTTGTTGTTGTTAAGTGCCATCGAATTGGTTCTGATCCATAGCAACCCTGTACAGGGTTTCTGAGGCTGTAAATCTTTACAGGAGCAGAAAGCCTCATCTTTCTCCTGCGGAACAGCTAGTAGTTTCAAACTGCTGACCTTGCAGTTCGCAGTACGATTCGTAAGCACTACACTACCAGAGCTCCTTCTGGCAAATGTATACACAAAGTTTCTTAGTGGTTGCCAGAGAAGAAAGAGAGAGCAAATGGGAAGGGGGCACTTTTACCTGTGGAATTGGTGAATGCTATATAATAGATATACTTACAACACTGAAAATTTTAAAAAGAAAAAAAAATTAATTGCTTATGCACAACCAACACTTTATAGGATTTGGCTTCTTAGTTTGGAGGTTTACAATCATTGTTTCATGGGACATCCCAGTCAATTGACCTAATATCTTGTCAGTATGTCTGTTGAACACTTTAGTTCATTGCTAGGTAGTTCCTAGGGTCTTACAAAGTTATAAACAGCCATCCAAGGTACAAAAATTGATCTCTGTTCATCTGGAGCAACAGAAGAAGAATCATGGATAGGAAGAATTTTAAAATAGAATGTGGCTAATCGTCTCCAGGAACAACTGTCTGCTTTGCCATGAAATCCGAAGGACAAAATTATACCTCGATACCACAACAGAACATTTTTGTCAAAGACTGTGCACAAAAATTCCAATCCAAAAGGGGGAAATGCCAAAAAGAATCTCAAATTCCATGGGCTCTGCAAATTCTGGAACTATTGAGGCACTGATCCTAGAAACTATCGTCCAGAAATAATCTTTAAATCTTAAATCAAAAATATCCACTTAAGTCTTCTTTAAAAAAAAAAAAAAAAAGTTCACCTTCACTAGCAAAGAATTTGTGCCTTGAGCCTGTGCTCTTTTAAGAACGACCTCTATGGGATTAAATTGACAACAGCAAATAGGAAAGTAAGCCTCAAGGCTGAAGTGTCTTTTAGTTTATGTTAATGGAGGGGAGTAACAATTTGGAAATTGAGGGTGAGAATGGTTGTACAACCTGAAGAAACTAATCAATGTGATTGAATTGTACATGGTGAAATCATTAATTTGGTACATGTTCTACTATGTATACTCTCAACAACAATAAAGACAGAATGCCAACTCTAGGAAACTCAAAATTATTGTAGAACAGATATGCAAACTAAGAAACATCATGTATTTACTACTACTGATTTGGAGAATAATTTGTCTTGGAGATATACCCTGGATTTTAGAGTGACAGAGGATTTTAGGTGTGATTTTAGATTAGATGAAGTTTGGCCATCTTGGCCTCCAAGGAGCACTCTGGCTGCACTTCTTCCAAAATGGATCTATTGATTCTTTTGGCAGCCCATGGCACTTTCAATATTCTCCTCCAACACCATAACTCAAAAGTGTGAATTCTTCTACGGTCTTTTTTATTAAATGTCCAGCTTTCACATGCATATTAAGTTATTGAAGTAAAATACCATGGCTTGGGTAAGGCACACCTTTGTCCTCAAGCTGATATCTTTGCTCTTCAATGCTTTAAGAAGGTCTTGTGCAGCAGGTTTGCCTAATGCAATATGTCATCTGATTTTTTGATTGTTGCTTCCATGAGTGTTGATAGTTGATCACAGAACAATGAAGTCCTTGACAACGTCAATCTTTTCTCCATTGATAAGAATGTTGTTTATAGGTCCAGTGGTGGGAATTTTTTTTTTTTCTTTACATTGAGATGTAATTCATACTGAAGGCTGTGTTCTTTTAGTTTCATCTGTAAATCTTTTAAGTCCTCTTCACTTTTAGCAAGCAAGCTTGTATCATCTGCATATCGCAGGTTGTTAATGAGTCTTCCTCCAATCCTGATGCCATGTTTTTCTTCATAGAACCCAGCTTCTCGGATGATTTGCTCAGCATACAGGTTGACTAAATATGATGAAAGAATACAACCTTGTTGCACACCTTTCTTAATTTTAAAACATTCAGTGTTCCCATGTTCTGTTTGAACAACTGCTTCTTGGTCCATGTACAGATTCCTCATGAGCACAGTTAAGTGTTCCGGAATACTCATACTTTGCAATGTTGTCCATAGCTTGTCATGATCCACACAATCAAAAGGCTTTGCATAGTCAAAAAAAGCACAGGTAACCATCTTTCTAATATTCTCTGCTTTCAGCTAAGATCCATCGGACATCAGTAATGATATCTCTCATTCCACAGCCTCCTCTGAATCTGGCTTGAACCTCTGGAAGTTCTATGTCAATGTACGCTTGTAGATGTTTCTGTATAACCATTGGTAAAACTTTACTTGCATAGGATATCAAAGAGGTTATCCAATGATTTCCGCATTCCGTTGGGTCACCTCTCTTTAGAATTGGCACAAATACGGATCTCTTCCAATTAGTTGGCCAAATAGTTGTCTTCCAAATTTCTTGACAGAGATGAGTGAGTGCCTCCTGTGCTGCCTCACTTTCTTGAAATATTTCAATTTTCATTCCATCAATTCTGAATCATAGCAACCCTAAATAGAGTGTCTAACACTTTAAATCTTTATAGGAGAAGAAAACATCATCTTTCTCCCACCAAGTGACTGGTGGGCTCAAACTGCCAACCTTGTGGTTTGTAATCCAGTGCTTATCTTGTGGAGCTACTGTGCTCCCATAGAACATAATATGCATTAAATTCGTTGTTTTTATTTTCAAGTGAATTATTTTGCCTATATGAAATGTGTGTGAAAGCATGTTAGAAAAGTCTTCGATTAAAAAGTCTTATTGGTATTTAACTTTGAGGATAGGTTTATTTACAATCTGCCATCAATGACATGAATTTGTTGTAAAGTTGTATTTGAACCTGACTCTCTGAGGGTGCAACATTAAAAAAAAAAAAAAAAGAAAAAGAAAGAAAGAAACCTTACCATTAGATTCATTGAAAGTTTAATTTGGATAATAGAGACCAAAGTATGATTATCAAAAGCAGTTTATTCAAGGTATGACGAGTTCATCAAACTAATTTCAGAATATCTCAGTCCTATCACCTTTGAATCACACATTTATTTCAAGTCAACAAATATGGACTTGATAGATTTTGCTGTACATCAAGAAGGTTAAAATTTTGACAGCATCAACTATGTTTGAACAGTTCAATGAGTTAGATGTCAAATGAATTGTCAGACAGAAATTGCTCCAATTGAAAATATTGAGAAATTAAGTTTAATTCCAGGTTGAATTGAGAGAAATGAAATGACTGCCACATTGAGGACTATAGTCCTATTAAGGGTCATCCCAGCTGAGACCTTGCTATTTGAGCTTTTTCTACAGAAGCATGGAAAGAAACTATGGAAAAAAGGTCGTAGTTATTATGGTGGTATTAGAAGAGCTGCTATTAGAAATGGGTGACATTGTTAAGAAGAGCTAAAAGCAATGATCCTTAGCTGCAATTGCCCTTAAATTTTGCTATGTGACTTAGTGTTTGAGATGTTTTGAGACTATTTGGGAGTTTTTGAATTATTTACAAAATGAGTTATGAAACATATTCTTATTAAATGCCTATTTGGTGTCTAGAGCTAAGCCAGGAGATACAGAACATTCTTTACAGAGTAAAATGCAGCACAATGTCCTCACCACTGAAAACTGAGAATGTTGGGTCAAAGGAAAAGCTATGTGTTGAATCAATTCCAAATCATAGCAACCTGCAGTGCCTTGAATTTACTTGATAATGGCTCTTCTTTCTAAAGCCTGTCTAATGCCCACCTAATGTTTGGGTGGGACAGTGCGAATAGAAAGAGTCCTGGGTTGTAGGAATCAGCCTTTGGTTGATTGTGAATTTGACTCTCCCTCCCCCTTGTGAATCCAGAGGAAGTCATACATGATCCCCACATAGTCATGCAGTCGGTTTCCAGAGTGGTATTCATTACAATGGCTCCAGACTCATGGAATTATGAGGTTTTGTAAGAGAAAGAACAAAGAGGTATAGAAAGTGAAACACTGATTTTTTTGATGGTATGAGGCTATTGGATCAGTACTGAATTGTGAACCACAAAATTAGCAGTTCAAACCAACCAGCTGCTCTTCAGAAAGCCTGTATAGGGTCACTATACATCAAAACTATGACTCTATGGCACTTAAAAACAAACAACAACAAACATTTTGTTTTTGTTATCTATAATGGTTGAAAGGAATGTAAGATATAAAATGCTATAGTCAAGGAGAGAAAAGCAGCTTCTGGAATTGCTTGGAGCAGAAGCCAGGCTGGTTAAACAAGATGGATGATCATGATCGAGCACCAGGACCTACTGGATCCTTGCTGCCAGAGGCCCAAGACTATATGCATATGACTTGGGATAGTTCAGGAATGGAGAAGAAAAGATTGACTTTATGTGTTTTTAAAAAGTTTATGTGTTTGATTGTCTCATGGATATTGGTTTGTCTTGCCTACTATTGTAAAATAGACAAACATGTTTAATGAAAATTAATATAGGGAATGATGATTACAGAGAGCTTGTAAGTCTGTCTTCAGCCTGTACTTGATTGGATTTGCTAAAAGGAGAGTTAGAGTGCACCCAAGAAAATAAGCCTTTTCTTTTAAACCTGTGTAAAGTATCAGACTCTTAGGTGTAATCCCCTACAAAGAACATTCAGAGTTGGAACATTTGCCCTTAAAAAAACATGAAGACCCACCCAGAACTGCAGAAAGATCAAGGATATATTTGATTGAAAGAAAGACCTGAAGAATAATGAAAGAAAAAAAAATGAAGAAAGAAAAAAGACTGTAACTTTTTGAGTTTCAAACAAACCCTTTGCTTTGGAAGCATCAAAGCAAGAAAAGTTTGTGTCCATCAGAGAAAACCCCTTCTAGGATTGCAAGTTAAAAGGAGTCAGCATGCTGCAGACAGTCTAGTATGCTCACTTAAGACTGCTTGGGTCTACTTGTTTAGTGAAAATGACAGAAATGTAGCAATGAAGAGACAGGTTGAGTCTGGACATGTTCTATTGGCACCTATTGATCAGTTCATGAGTGTCTAGAGATGAAATAATAGGAAGAGTTGGCTGCTCTGAAGTTTAGGAAGCTGTGTGAAGTCCTGAGCTTAAGGGTAAGATAGTCCCTGAGGGCTAGCACTGAGAGAGTTAAAGGACCAGCTAGTCGGAAGTACAGGGATGTGTAGGTGTGTGAATTCTCAAACTTGCAGCTGGTACCCATTTAACCTAGCTTGTATGACTAGGGCTGAGCTGACCAGTGCCCAACCAGATGAAGAGAAAGATATTTAATACTGTGAGCACATACAAATAATTACAATTTGGTGGATTGGTCATTTACTTATGGATACAGTTGCTCAAAGTTCCAACCAGAATAGAAGATTCTTCATATAGAGTACAGGGTTTGATATGAACTGGCAATTTAGAAATTGGCTTATCAAAAATGGGGGGAAATAAAGGCATGGAGCAGTTGGCTTAGAAATTTTTGTGTATGTACTCAGTATCAAAATGAAGTGGACAAAGGAAAATCCCCATTGAATAGTTTCCTCTTTTCCAGGTGGTTCTACTGGAGAGGGTGGGGAAAAATGCTGATATGATTTTATGTTTCAATTGTGAGTAATTGTTAACGGGAATCATGCAAATATGGTAAAGAAGATTGTAGGGTGGAGGCATGTCTAACCTGCACTTCATAGGACTCTGCCTTGGGCTGACTGTGAGTTTGATTCTCCTTCTTCCTTGTGATATCACAGGGAGTCAGTCATGGCTCCCACACAGTTTTTGCACAGTGCTGTTGGTTAATGCACTGGACTACAAAGTCAATTTGAACTGCAAGGTTAACGGTTCAAGCTCACCCGTTACTCCTCACCAGTTACCCTATACAAGGTCGCTATGGGTTGGAAACGACTCAACGACACTTAGCAACAATGTTGTTGTTGTTGTTGTTAGGTGCCATTGAGTTGGCACTGACTCATAGTGACCTTATGCACAGCAGAACGAAACAACAATAGGACAGAGAAAAACTTCCTCATAGAGTTTCCAAGGGTGCAGCCTTTATGGTATCATGTATTGGTCTGCCAGAGTGACTTGTGGTTTCAAACTACCAAACTTTTGATTAGCAGCAGAGTGCTTAACTCTTATGCAATCAGGACTCCTTTGTCAATATACAGCATGTATTTCCTTTGATAAAATCTGAAATAAAAATGAATCATGAGTTTTCCCTCCTGTAAAGAATAACCATTTGTCAATTTCAATGAGGTCTGATACTTTATTTGTTGTTGTTGTTAGATGCCATTGAGTCGGTACTGACTCATAGAGACCTTATGCACAGCAGAATGAAACACTGCCCAATCCTGGGCCAACCTCAGTATCATTGCCATGCTTGAGCCTATTGATGCTGCCACCTGACCAATCCATCTCTATGGGGGTCTTCCTC
>NW_006408581.1:7557238-7572308 GCF_000296735.1 Chrysochloris asiatica | reverse complement strand
TTTGAACCTCAAGGTCAGCGGTTCACCAGCCACTACTTGGAACTGACTCATAAGCACTTAACAACAATTCATGCTCTAATAGAAGAGAACTGATGATTAACAGCAGAAACAATAGCCAACATCATAGACATCTCAATTGGTTCAATTTACACAATTTTGACTCACAATTAAAGTTGAGCAAACTTTATGCTGGATGTGAGCCAAAACTTTGCACCCAAATGAACTATAGACAAAAACAGAGCTTTCAATGGAAATTTCAAGCAAGTGGGATCAAGAATCTGAAGCATTTCTTTGAAGAATTGTAATAGGAAATGAAACATAACTTTACCAGTACAATCCTGAAGACAAAGCATAATGAAAGCAATGGCGACCAAAAGGTGAAAGTGGTCCAGTCAAAAGTTGACCACTCAAGAGAAAATATTATGTATGGCAATAGCTTTTTTGAAAACTCAGGTGTTTTGTTTGTTGATTTTCTAGAAGGCCAAAACACAATAAGAACTTCTAATTATGAAAGTGTTTTTAGAAAGTTAGCCAAACCTTTAGTAGAAAAATGTCTGGAAATGCTTTACCCAAGAGTCCTTCTCCACAACAATGTTTCTGCTAATTCCTCTCTTCAAACAAGGGTAAACTTGTGAGAGTTTTGGTAGAAAATCATTAGGCATCCACCTTAAAATCCTGATTGGGTGCCTTCTGACTTCTTTTTCTTTCTTAATCTTGAAAAATCTTTAAAGGGCACCCACTTTTCTTCAGTTAATAAAGTAAAAAATGATTGCATTGGCATGTTTAAATTCTCAGGACCTTCAGTTCTTTAGGAATGCACGAAATGGCTGTGTCTTGAACTTGATAGAGTTTATGTTGAGAAATAGGTTATCTTTAAAATTTTATCTTTTAATTCAAATTCCCATGAAAATTTAAAGCCCCCATTCAATGAAGAAGGCATCACAAAGTTACAAGAGAGTGCAGAAGACAAGACCAAAGAAACTGGTGGGGCTAGTGTTACAGATTTAGAAAGCGAATACTACTCAGGGACGCTAAAGGTTTTCAGGATGAAGGGAGTCCTCCACTGAGATTTCTTTGCTTTAGAGGAACTAAGAAAATAAAAGGAAAATATCATTCCAGGAAAAGGGCAATCATTGGGAAGGGAAGAAATCACTCTGAGAGTTGAGTTTTTATATGATTTTTAAATGACCAAAATATGCATTCTTAAATAAGAATAAAAACTGAGATACTATCATTGGCAAAACTTAGTCTTACTTTTTCCCATTCTCTATGTTTCCTTTGATGTCCTTCCAATTGATTCCAACTCATTATGACCTGTGTTACAGAGTAGAACAATTCCATTTTTCCAAAGACTTTCTTTGCTGGAATTTTTACTCTTGACGGGCCTATCTTCATTTGTGCAGATGGGTGGGTCCTCAGAGGAAAACTTTTTGTACACAAAGGGTTCTGACTACAAATCCTCCTTTTTTAATATCACTGTTCTGAAGGAGATCTGGTAGCATAGTGGTTATGAGTGGGGCTGCCAACCTCAAGGTCAGCAGTTTGACACTAGCAGTGGTTCCACGGGAGAAAGATGAGGCACTCTCCTCCTGTAAAGATTTATAGCCTCGGAAACCCTTTGCAGGGTCACTATGAGTCAGAACCGAATCATACAACATATTCTATCAATGGTTGTTGTTGTTGTTAGGTGCCATCAAGTTGGTACCAACTCATAGTGACCCTATGCACAACAGAACGAAACATTACCCAGTCCTGGGTCACGCTTGAGTGCATCAATGCTGCCATTTTGCCAATCCATCACACTGCGATTCTTCCTCTTTTTCTCTGACCCTCCTTACCAAGCATGATATCCTTTTCCAGTGACTGGTCCCTCCTGACAATATGTCCGAAGTATGACAGACGTATTTAGGCCATCCTGGCCTCCAAGGAGCATTCTGGCTGCACTTCTTCCAACACAATTTGTTGGTTCTTTTGGCAGCCCATTATACTTTCAGTATTTTCCTCCAACATCATAACTCAAATGCTTCAATTCTTCTATGGCATTCCTTATTCACTGTCCAAGTTTCATATGCATAGAGAATTATTGAAAATACCATGGCTTCGGTAAGGCACCTTGAATACCTTAGTATTCAAGCTGACAGCTTTGCTCTTCAACTCTTTAAAAAGGTCTTGTGCAGCACATTTGCCTAATGCAATATGTCATCTGATATCTTTACTGCTTCTTCCATGAGTATTGATGGTTTATCCAAGAAGAATGAAGTCCTTGACGACTTCAATCTTTTATCCGTTGATAAGAATGCTGTTTATTGGTTTAGTGGTGAGGATTTTTGTTTCCTTTACATTGAGATACGATCCATATCTAAGGCTCTGGTCTTTGATCTTCATCAGTAAATGTTTTAAGTCCTCTTCACTTTCAGCAAGCAAGGTTGTGTCATCTGCATATTGCAGGTTGATTAGTTTTCCTCCAATCCTGATGCAACGTTTCTCTTCATATAACCCAGTTTCTCAGAATATTTATTCAAGATACAGTTTGAATAAGTGCGTTTAAAGAATACAACCCTGTCGTACACCTTTCTTAATGTTACACCATTCAGTGTTGCCATGTTCTGTTCAAACAACTGCCTCTTGGTCCATATACAGATTCCTCATAAACATAAGTGTTCCAATATATTCATACTTTGGAATGTTATCCATAGGTTGTCATGATTCACAAAATTGAAAGCGTTTGCTTGATCAATAAATGTCTTTCTGGTATTCTTTGCTTTCAGTAAGGATCCATCAGACATCAGCAATGATATCCCTCATTCCACATCTTCTTCTGAATCTGGCTTGAACCTCTGGAAGTTCTCTGTCAATTCATACTTGCTCCTGTTTCTGTATTACCCTTAGTAAAACTTTACTCACATGGGATAACAAAGATATTGTCCGATGATTTCCACATTCTGTTGGGTCCCCGCTCTTTGGAATGGGCACAAATATGGATCTCTTCCAGTCAGTCGGCCAGAAAGTAGTCTTCCAAATTTCTTGGCAGAGATGAGTGAGTGCCTCCTGTGCTGCCTCACTTTCTTGAAAGATTTCAATTTTTATTCCATCAATTCCTGGTGCCTTGTTCTTTAACAATTCCTTCAATCAACCTTGGACGTCTTCCTTCAATATCATTGGCTCTTGTTCATATGCTACCTCTTGAAATGGTTGAACATCAACCATTTCCTTTTGGTAAAGTGACTCTGTGTTTTCCTTCCATCTTCTCTTGATGCTTTCTGCATCATTCAATAATTTACCCATGGAATCTTTCAATAACGAAAACTCGAGGCTTGAATTTTTTCTTCAGTTCCCCAGCTTGATAAATGCTGAGTGTGTTCTTCATTTTTGGTTTTCTGACTCCAGATCTCCAGATCTTTGTACATATAGTTGAAATATTTGACTTTGTCTTCCTGAGATGACCTTTGAAATTTTCTGTTCAGCTCTTCTACCTCCTCATTTCTTCCATTTGCTTTAGCATCTCTACACTGGAGAGCAAGTTTCAGTGTCTCTTCTAACATCCATTTCCATTTTTATCTTTTCCTTCTTTCTTGTCTTCTTAATGACTTTTTGCTTTATTTCTCTATGGTATTCTTGATGTCATCCTACAACTCTTCTGGTTTTCAATCTTTAGTGTTTAGTGTATCAAATTTGTTCCTCAGATAATCTCTGCATTCAAGTGGGATATATTCAAGGTCATGTTTTGGCTCTTGTGGACTTGTTTTCATTTTCTTCAGCTTCTGTCTGAATTTGAGTAATTGATGGTCTGTTCTACAGTCTGCCTGGAGCCTTGTTTTGGCTGACATTAAGGAGCTTTTCTACCATCTCCTTCCACAGATGTAGTCAGTTTGATTTCTATGAATTCCATCTGGTGTGGTCCATATGTATAATCGTCTCTTATGCTTTTTAAAGAATATATTTGAAATAACAAACTATTGGTTTTGCAGAATTCTGTCATGCAATCTCCAGCATCATTTCTATCACTAAGGCCATATTTTCCAACTACTGACCCTTCCTCTTTGTTTCCAACCTATGCATTCTGATCTCCAGTAGTGATCAATACATCTTGATTGCATGTTTGATCCATTTCAGATTGATGAAGTTAGTAGAATTCTTCTATTTCATCTGACTTGCTTTAGTTGTTGTTGTGTAAATTTGAATTATAGTGGTATTAACTGGTCTTCCATGTAGGCACTTGGATATTATTCTATTACAGACAACGTTGTGCCTCATGACTGATCTTAATATGTTCCTTTTGACGAAGAATGCAACACCATTCTTCTTCAATTTGTCATTCTTGGCATAGTAAACCATGTGGTTATCAGATTTAAAATGGCCAATACCAGTCCATTTCAGCTCACTAATGCCTAAGATAGCAATGCTTATTCATTCCATTTCATTTTTGACAATTTACAATTTTCCTATATTCACACTTCATACATTCCATGTTCTGATTTTTAATGGATGTTTACAGCTGTTTCTCTTCATTTTGAGTTGTACACCATCAGCAAATGAATGTCCCAAGGGCTTTGCTCCCATGGGCTTTACTCCATTCACTTCATCATGGTCTTCTCTGCTTTGAGGAGGCAGCTCTTCTCCAGTAGCATTTTGAGTGCCTTCCAACCTGAGGGGCTCATTTTCTGGAGCTATTTCTCATGTGTTTCTCTGTTATTCATAATGTTTTCAGTGACTAAATATTCAGAAGTAGTTCATCTCTACTTCTTCCTAGTCCATCTTCGTCTGGAAGCTCATATGAATCCTGTCCACCATGGGTGACCCTGCTGGTATTTAAAATATCCATGGGATAGCTTCCAGAATCAGAGCAACTCACAAGTCACCACAGTACGACAAACTGATAGAACAGAGGTAATTATCAATGGTAGGTGGGTTCCATCCACAGGAATTAATTCTCTTGATAGATTTTCATTGGAAAATATACAATTTATGAGGAAACTATAAATTAAGTGTGGATTAAGCCACCCACATATCAATGGTTGTTGTTGTTGTTGTGTGCTTTTGAGTCAATTCTGACCCATAGCAACCCTCTATAGGGTTTCCAAGGAGAGGCTGGTGAGTTTCAACCGCCGACCTTGCAGTTCAAACGGCTTTGCAGTCTGGCGCATTAACCCACAGCTCCACAATGGTAGGTGGGCTCAATTCACATTCTGTTTATATTCCCCTCATAAATTGTATTTTTCACAGTGAAAATGTATCAAGATCATTAATTCCTTAGTTGAACATTGTGCATATTTAGAATTTAGCTTGCTTTATTGTAAACATGTTAATGTAGTTTTCAAAAAATATGCACAATTATTAAGTAGAAGTGTATTTAAACGTCTGTAACTGTTTGATTATATGAACTTTGTGTAGGCAATGCTCCTGTAAGTATGTAAAACTAAGAATGAAAATAAATACACAACAAATCTGACTACACTCAAGTTTTAACTGTGTCTGTGAAAAGAACATGCACAAAATATCAAAAGGCAAACAATTTACAAAAATATTTGCATTATCTGATAATCGTACTGTCTAAAATACACATTGATTTCTATTAATCAACAAAAAGAGCCAAGTATGCTCAGTGATTAAAGCACTTTACTGCAAAACAAAAGGTCAGCAGTTCAAATCTATCAACCATTCTATGCAAGAAAGATGTGACAGTGTGCATCCGTAACAATTTATAGCCTTGGAAAACCTATAGTGCAGTTCTACTCAGTCCAATAGGGCTCTGCAACTTGGAATTGACTAGAGTACAGAACTTTTTTATATATCAATATACACACAATGTGTTAGAAAACAAAATAGTGTGAAGAGACAACATATCTTTTTGAAATCTCAAAGTAATGATGAAAGAAACGTAAGGTTGAATATTTCATACTTTCCTAGCAGATTTATTTTTTAAAATCTTTATTCAGTGTTAGAGTTGCTGCTGTTCTTAAGTGCCATCGAGTCAGTTCTGACTCATGGAGACGCTGTGTAGGGTTTCCAAGGAGTGGCTGGTAGGTTTGAATGGCTGGCCTTGCAGGCCAACATATTATCCTGAAGCACCACACCAGATTGAGCATATATTATTGGTATACTCTATACTATTGGTTGGTCTATAAATTGATAACTTTCCGGAAAACAATTTAGAAACATTTATCAATACATTGTATGTGTTCTTTCTGAGCAAACAATCTCAGTTCTCAGTATTTATCCTATAAGGATAAAAAAGATACAAAGATATATAGAATAGATGTATAATGGTGTTTAACACAGTGTTAATTTTTAGGAAACATTAAGTATACATTGTAGTTGTTAGGTGCCATCAAGTCAGTTCTGATTTACTGCGACTCTGTACACAGAATGAATCATTGCTCAGTCATGTGATACCCTCACAAATACTGTTACCTTTGAGCCCACTGCTGCTTCCACTGTGCCAATCTATCTTGTTGGGTGTCTTCCTCTTTTTCACTGACCCTCCACTCTTAGCAGGCCTGATGTCCTTCTCCAGGGATTGGTCCTCCTGATTATATGTCCAAAATATTATAGACTAAGTCTTATTATCCTTGCTTCTAAGGGGTATTCTGACTCAGGTTGTTTTGTTTGTATATGAGAATGATTAAATTTCTACAGTGTTTGTATATTCTGATGTTTCTATATCAGAATTTTAAAAGTTGATCTCTATATCTTGCCACACAGAGATGTCCAGTAAAAAGGAATAAGTATTATGTGAATATATGATGGGTAGATTTGAAAGAGAGGCTGAAATGAGACCATCTAGGATTCCTTTATACATCAATCTGGTGATAGTTGTTGTGAAATGTCGGCTACTCAGTTCTGACCCATAGTGAACCTGTATAGGGTTTCCGAGGAGCAGTTCGTGAGCTTGAACCACCAACCTTGCAGTTCAAATGTCTTTGCAGTCTGGCACATTAACCCACAGTGCCACACCAGTAAAAGTGTCATTCTAAGGAAATTGCAATGATGTGAAATAAGACATTTGGTTTCAACATTTTATTTTTAAGCAGTCTTTTTCTCCTACACTTTTATAATTTAAGAAGATATTATAATTTTGAAAAACATTTTTCATATATGAATACCTAATTTGGTGAAACATAAAGAATGTTAATAATAAAATGGAATTGAATCACTAATGTGAATAAGTGACAATTATTTTTGTAATATACTAAATATTTGCTGAGCATATTACCCACCTAGACATTAAAATATTTCCAAAGCACTTGCTGAAGTTATGTGGGATTTTTCAGTGGTTAAAATCATTTCATGATGAATTTAAACTTAAATAAGCAGATTTTATGGACTTAAGATATAAAACAGTACATGAAATCTATGCAGTCATGCACACACACAGTATTAGAATGCAAGCATCAACTGTAATTCATACTGATAAACTACTGTTGTTGTTGTTGTTGTTAAGTGCCTTAGAGTCGGTTCCAACCCATAGCGACCCTGTACAGGGTTTCCAAGGCTGTAAATCTTTATGGGAGCAGAAAGCCTCATCTTTCTCCTGCAGAGTGGCTGGTAGTTTTGAACTGCTAACCTTAAGGTTTGCAGCCGATCCATAACCACTATGCTACCAGAGCTCCTTGATAAGCTACTACTGAAGCAAAAATCACTTAGAATGATCAAACTGAGGAATAGTTAAGCACATGGAATTATTCAGTGTTGCTGTTACTAGTCAATTCCAATTCACAGCAACTCCATCCATATGTGCAGAGTAAAACTATGCTCCATGTTAGGGCTGTGATCTTTTGGAAACCAAGTGCCAAATGTGCCTTCTAAGTTGCTTTAAGGTGGGTTCAAACTGTCAAGTATATAGCTAGTAGGTGAGCGCTTAACTACTTGTGACACCCAGGGACTCCTAAATAACCAGTGTAACTGATAATAAGTTTTTAAGAATACATGTGTTGATATTTGACAATTTTTCCATGAATAAATAAATAAACTAACTATTAGGGAGGGAAATCAAGATTATAAAGCAAACAACTTGAGAAATAGATATATAGGAAATTTTAAAGCTACATATGTACTCAAAGTAATTTGAAACCCAACTACAACTCCAATAGAAGTTCCTTCAATGTTTGTGGTGAGAGGAAAGGAAGAAAGGAAGGAGAAAGAAAAATGGAGGGGTACTGAGCAGATGGCTGCAGTCAGCACAAACAGCAAACTCCAGAGAGAAGGCGAGCAGCTGAAGCCTTTCAAACAAAACAATCTAAGTTGTACAGAATCGCAGTACATGGTGCCTTATTCCTTTTTACTGGACATCTCTGTGTGGTAAGATATAGAGATCAACTTTTTAAATTCTGATATAGAAACATCAGAATGTAGAAATTTAATCATTCTCATATGCAAACAAAACAATCTATGTGTACAGAGTCGCAGTACGTGGTGCCTTAGGCACTTCTTGTTGTTAGGTACTCTGGAGTAGGTTCTGACTCATGGCAGTGGTCATGTGCCGTGGAGCCAGTTCCAACACATAGAGACCCTGCAAGGGTTTCCAAGGCTGAAAATCTGTACAAGAGCGGAAATCCTCATCTTTCTCCCACAGAACGGCTGGTAGTTTCGAACTGCTGCTCTCAAGATTAGCAGCCCAATTCATAACCACTATGCTACCAGGTTCCTAAGGAGTGGCTGGTGGGTTTGAACCCTACAGTGAAACAGAAGGACTCCTTAATTACCTAGTACAACAAAATATACAAGCTGGTGAGTTAAAAGAACAGAAACCTATTTTCGCATAGTTCAGAAAGCCAGAAGTTTGAATTCAGGGTGTGACTATAAGAGGAGTTCCTTCTTGGTCTATTTCAGCTTCTAGCACCTTCCAGCAATCCTTGGCTTTCCTTGGTTTCTAGATGCTTATGTCTTCTTCTTCCTCCAGTGTGTGTCTCTGTCCATTCAGCCATTTTTATAACTCAAAAGTTATGTTTAGTACTTGCCCTACTCAGGTATTATTTCTTATCATAACAAAAGAAAATCCCTGTTTCAAACAGAAGGCTTAATGATTCAGTGGTAAAATTTTCACCTTCCATGTCAAAGACCTGAGTTCAATTCCTAGTTGATGCACCGTAGGTGTGGTGGTGGTGGTTATGCTGTGGACTTATGTTGTTGTTGTTGTTATTTGCTATTGAGTCAGTGCCAACTCATAGCAACAGAATGAAACACTGCACAATCCTGGATCCACCCCACAATTGTTGCTAAGCCTGAGCTCACTGCTGCTACCACTGTGCCAATCCATCTCTTTGAGGATCTTCCTCTTTTTCTCTAACCCTCTATGTTACCAAATATGATATCCTTCCCCAGTGACTGGTCCCTTCTGACAATATGTCTGAAGTATGAGAGACGAAGTTGAGCCATTCTGGCTTCCACGGAGCACTCCGGCTACATTTCTTCCAACACAGATCTGTTTGTTCTTTTGGCAGTCCATGGTACATTCAATATTCTCCTCTAACACCATAACTCAAATGCATAAATTCTTCTACAGTCTTCCTTATTCGCTGTCCAACTTTTACATGCATATGAGGTTATTGAAAATATCATGGCTTGGGACAGGCGTAACTTAGTCCTCAAACTGACATCTTTGTTCAACACTTTAAAGAAGTCTTATACAGCAGATTTGCCCAATGCAACCCATAGTTTGATTTCTTGTCTGATGCTTCCATGAGTGTTGATGGTTGATCTGAGCAAAATGAAGTCTTTGACAATTTCAGTCTTTTCTCTATGTATATGTTGTTGTTAAGTGCAGTAGAGTTGGTTCTGATCCATAACAACCATGTGTAGGGTTTCCAAGGAGTTGCTGATGTCTAAAGCTGCCAACCTTGTGGTTCAAACAGACTTTGCAGTCCAGCACATTAAGCCACAGTGCCACACCAGGACTCCCGCTCCATTTATATGGATGTTGTCTATTGGTCCAATGGTGAGGATTTTTGTTTTCTTTACATTGAGATGCAATCCATACTGAAGGCTGTTGTCTTTAATCTTCATTAGTAACTATTTTGTGTCCTCTTCATTTTCAGCAAGCAAGGTTGTATCATCTGCATATCGTAGGTTGTTAATGAGTCTTCCTCCAATCCTGTTGTCACATTTTTCTTCGTGTAATTCAGCTTCTCAGATTATTTGCTCAGCATGCAGAATGAATAAATATACTGAAAGAATACAACCCTGTCACACACCTTTCCTAATTTTAAAACATTCCATGTTTCCTTGTTGTGTTTGAACAACTGCCTCTTGGTCTATGTACAGGTTCCTCATGAGTGCAATTAAGTGTTCCAGAATACTCATACTTTGCAATGTTGTCCATAGTTTGTCATGATCCACACAATCGAAAACCTTTGTATAGTTAATAAAGCACAAGTAAAACATCTTTCTGATATTCTCTGCATTTAGCCAAGATCCACCTGATGTCAGCAATGATACCCCTTGTTGTATATCCTCTTCTGAATCAGCCTCTGGAAGATCTCTGTCAATGTACAGTTGCTCAATTAAAGCTATCCACCATGGTTGATCTTGCTGGCATTTAAAACATCCATGGCATAGCATCCAGAATCACAGCAGCACACAAACCACCACAGTGTGACAAGCTGAGGGATGAGTGGTGGTCCGACTCAAAGTGACCCTGTATAGCGTTTCTGTGGTTGTAAATCCTTACAGGAGCAAAAAAGCCTCATCTTTCTTTCATGGACTAGCTGGTAGTTTTGAACTGCTGACCTTGAGGTTAGCAGCCCAACTTGTAGCCACTACCTTACCAGAGCTCCTTTACCTCATGTATAGCTATCACATTTCTATCAGTGGAAGCTTGTGTGTTTCTATGATGATGACAAGGTTTCAGCTGGGATTCAAGAGTAACATGGACTAGAAAGAAAAGCCTGACGATCTACTTCCAAAACTTAACCAGAAAACCCTATGGTTCAGAATGGTCCCATCAACAGCTATAGGCCCATTTCATTGTTCATGAGGTTGCTATGAATGAGGGGCTTACTCAATGACAACTAACAATAGCAACACATTTCCAAACAGGATCCTATCCTTAGGCACAAGGGCCAGGAACTTAACATATATCTTTTGGGAGAATACAATCAATACTGAGATTTCATCAGATTATAGGAATGTCCTCCAGGACATACAAAGGTGAGACCAGGATGAGGTAGAAGTGTGGCAAGCATACAAATGTCAATATTTTAGTAAAATTTATTAATTAAATCCTAGTCCAAACATCAGTAATGGCTTGTTGCAGCCCCTGGCCCATGGAGATGCTGAGAACCAGGTTGATAACAGGATTTGGTACTTGCATTACTCTATGAATTAAGTCTGATTCTATGAAGGAATGATGAGGAGGAAACTGAATATGGGGATGAATGAGAGTAGGGAATGATTCAGGAAGTCTATTAAGCAGTCAGAGATTCTGCCCACGCTTCAGAACTCTATGGAACTGAACTGAAAACTGAGACAGATGTGAGGACAGAGATGGAAACAATGGAAGACGCTTTGGGGCTCGAAGGCTATTAACATTCAGGCTAAACACAGTGATTAAGGTAGTGGCTGATGCATGCCACCCAGTTGATTCTGACTCATAGAAAACGCTACATGGTTTCTGAGGCTGTAAATCTTTACGGTAGCAGGAAGTCTCATCTGTCCTCCATGGAGTGACTGGTAGATTTAAAATACTAACCTTGTGTTAGCAGCCCAGCTCATAACTCACTACATTACCAAGACCCTTAGTCATTGAAAATACCTGTTTTATTCTTAGGTCAATTGCTGGTGATTTAGGATTCGGTGATTTGCTTGTAACAAACCTAGATGAAGTAGGAAGGACAGCAATTTTTCAGAGGAAATCCAGGGCTCTCATGGCACGCTAAAGTCTTGGGAGCGATTTCCTTTTATGAAAGTGTTTTTGTTTTGTTTCATAATTTCCCCCCATATATTAGCCATTGTTTATGGTGGTAGTGATGGTGGTTTTCCATGGAGTTGGTTCTGACTCATAGCAATCCTGTATAGGGTTTAACTCTTTAAAGGCTGTAACTCTTTACGGGAGCAGAAAGCCTCATCTTTCTCCCATGGAATGACGGAATGTCTGGTAGTTTCGAATTGCGGACCTTGAGGTTAGCAGTCTGACTTGTTACCACTACACTAACAGAGCTCCTTAGCCATTGCTTATAACATTTTTAAAACACTGCAAAACCCCCAGCAATTAAAAAAGAAAAAAAAAAAAAAAGCAGAACAGAGGTTCTCTTCCTTAAGGGTCTTCCACAAATGGAGTTGCAAACAAAGAAAATTACCTTGCAGTGAATTCATTTGTTTAATCACAAGGTGATCTTCTTTCTTCCAGTGTTTAATTTCTACTCAATAGTAAACCAAGAAAAACTGTCTATCTACTTAGATACTGTGACAAAGAATGTCTTTTTTTCTACTACAAAACATGCTCTTCCTTCATCTTGGAGAAAAGGGATAAAGAGCAGTAAGGGAGAGTAAGCAAGGGACTATTAAGAAAAATAGAATTTTTAAAATATTTTCTTTTAATTACATTTGCTATATTCAGCACAAGTGACAAGAGCAATTAGATATTTACTGAGCTTATCATTTTATTTCAGAAATAATCACATGAGTGGAGACTGTTCTAAGAGAAACCAGCACAGGTGAAGTTGTATTCATATTAATATAAAATAAACTTATTTCTGGGATGTATTCCTAAATCTAATATGATTTCTTTTCCAGATAAGAGAATCCGTACATGTTTGTCTTTACTCACTCCTTCAAAACTCTTTATCAAGATGACAATAAAGAATTTAAATGGGAACAAAAGCCCCAAGACTGAAGAGAACAGAAAAAGATAATAATCAGACATGATTTGTCAATACATTTATGGAAGATCTGAAACCAATGGAAGCATCTATTCAGATGAAGTGAAGAAACCTATAACCCAGATACAGGAAGATGGAGTATGAAACCAGGAGGATCCAAGATTCAGAACACGTTCTGGAGACAATAAGGCTGTATAGAGGATGGTAATTGATGTGTCAAAAAACCAGCAATCTCACTGCCTCAATAGAATGCTCTTTGTAATGGGCACTCCTGACCTAGGGGGGCTTTCTTCCAAGTCAAGCGCACTGATCCCTGCTCCCAAATTCCTGTCATTTTCATAACATGGACTTAAAATGAAAACAAAGTAAGAACTCTAATTCTTTAAAAGATCTGATTTTTTTTTTTTTTTTTCCATCCATGAAACAAGAATGTTGTTGTTAAGATCTGTCGAGTTGGTTCTGACTCACAGCAACCCTGTAAAGGGTTTCTGAGGAGTGGCTGGTAGGTTTGAATACTAGAAAAATTGGACTCATCATTGAATAAGAAGGAACATTTGGTATTAAAAAAATATGACTGCCTTAGGAATTAAAATAATGCAATAATAAGAGAAAAAGAGGAAGGGGAAGGAAAGCTCTCTACTGAAAAATGGAATTCAGTAAAAGCAAACAGATGATAAATTTAAAAACTCTTACTTTTCAACAAGCAATGCCATTTTTTAAATCTAGATACAGACTTCTCCACTGTCCAAAAGTAGGGTGTTCGTATGAAACCTTTTGCAAGCCAAAAGTGGCATAGATGAAGAAGCAGTGACCATTAATTTATGTTAAAAACTTTTTTTTTAACATTCTTAACTCCACAAAAATAACCTACCAAATTGTACTAAATAACACATCAAACTTAAAATAACACTGACATATAGTATTCACAGACACAGCTTTATGCTGAGATGTTGAGTGTAGCTCCTAAGGATTCAGTGAAGCCACTGTTCACTGTTGCTGTTCTGGGTATGTGCTGCCTCTCTGCCTCTTTAATGGCTCACTGCAAAAAAAAAAAGAACAAGAGAGTTCCACCTTTTTTCCTAAAAGAAAATATCCTCTTTGTATTTGTTCTTGTTAACACAAACAAGTAGTAATAGAAATCTTTTGGCATAATACAAACTTTTGAAAAATGGGTGATACTGGTATTCAGGAAAAGATTATCAATGGTTGCTAGAATCATACAATGACAATTTGTCACCTAATAATATGCATATTGGGAAGGGGAAAAAAAGAGAAAAGCTTACATTGGAGAGGAGTACAGCTATTCCCTTAATAAAATGACTGACCTTCACATCATGAATCAGCTTGACATTGTGCTTCCTGTAACTGAATATGAAAAACACAGCTACACCTATGAAACTGTATTGTCTAGAAAGACTCAAGCACTGTGTTCTACAATATGTTAGCTACTAGACACATGTGCCATAACTAGTCAATCTGTCTTAATGTGGTGCCTTGCAGTGTTACCCATGGTAGACAGGTATGTTAGCTGAGTTTCTAGACTAAGATGGTCTGGGAAGAGGGACTTAGTGATCTACTTTTAAAAGAATTAGTCAGTAAAAACCTTGTGAATAATAGTAGAACATTGTCTGATATCGTGCTAGGAGATAAGCCTCTCAAGTTAGAAGGTAATTGAAATATTCATGGGGAAAAGCTGCTGCCTCAAAGTGGAATTGATATTAATTATAGGGATGGAATAAAGCTTTTGGGACCTCAGTTACTGATGGGACATCTCAAAATGAGAAGAAACAGGTGCCTACTTTCATTGGTAATTGCAATGTAGAATGTCTAAAGTATGACTCTAGGAAAATTGGCAATTGTGAAAAAATAGAAACTATGAAGGTCAACATCCTGAGATTTGTTGTTGTTGTTGTTGGTAGGTGCCATTGAGTCAGTGACCCTATGCACAACAGGATGAAACACTCCCCGGTCCTGGGCCAACTTCACTATTGCTGCCACGTTTGAGCCCATGGATGCTACCACTTTGCTAATCCATCTTGCTAGGGATCTTCCTCTTTTTCTCTGATCTTCACCTTACTAAACATGACATCCTTCTCCAGTGACTGGTCCCTCCTGACAATATGTAGTATGAGATACAAAGTTTGGCCATCCTGGCTGCTAAGGAGCACTCTGGCTGCACATCTTCCAACACAGATCTGTTTGTTCTTTTGGCAGTCCATGGTACTTTCAATATTCTCCTGCAACACCATAACTCA
>NW_006408581.1:7554947-7556076 GCF_000296735.1 Chrysochloris asiatica | reverse complement strand
TGGCTCTTGATCATATGCTACCTCTTAAAATGGCTGAACATCAACCATTTCCTTATGGTAAAGTGACTCTGTATATTCCTTCCATCTTCTTTTGATGGTTTCTGCAACTTTCGAAAATTTTCCCATAGAATCCTTCAATAACAGAAGTCAAGGCTTGAATTTTTTCTTCAGTTCCCCCAGCTTCATAAATGCTGAACACGTTCTTCCCTTTTGGTTTTTTGACAGCAGATGTTTGCATTTCGTTGTAATATTTGACTTCGTCTTCATGAGCTGACCTTTTAAATTTTCTGTTCAATTCTTGTATGTCCTCCTTTCTTTCATTTGCTTTAGCATATCTACACTGGAGAACAAGTTTCAGAGTCTCTTCGGACATCCATTTTGATATTTTCCTTCTTTCTTGTCTTCTTAATGACTTTTTGCTATCTTCCTGTATGTTTTGGTCTTTAGTGTTTAATGTATCAAATCTGTTCTTTAGATGATCCTAAATTCAGGTGGGATATATTTAAGGTCATGTTTTGGCTCTCGTGGACTTGTTTTCCTTTTTTTTCAGTTTCAGCCTGAATTTGCATATGAACAATTGATGGTATGTTCCACAGTCTGTCCATGTTCTTGTTTTGGCTGATGATATGGAACTTTCCTACCATCTCTTTCCACAGATGTAGTCAATTTGATTTCTGTGTATTCCATCTGGTAAGGTCCATGTGTATAATCGTCTCTTATGCTTTTTAAAGAAGGTATTTGAAATGAACAAATCATTGGTTTTGCAGAATTCTATCATGCAATCTCCAGCATCTTTTCTATCACCAAGGCCATATTTTCCAATTACTGATCCTTCCTCCTTGTTTCCAATGTTTGCATTCCGATCAAGAGTAATGATCAATACATCTTGATTGCATGTTTGATCAATTTCAGATTGAATAACTTGATAGAGTTCTTCTGTTTTATCCAATTTGCTTTAATGATTGGTGTGTAAATTTGAATAATAGTGGTATTAACTGGTCTTCCATGTAAGCACTTGGATATTATTATATTACAGACAACGTTGTGCCTCATGACTGATCTTGATATGTTCCTTTTGATGAAGAATGCAACACCATTCTTCTTCAATTTGTCATTCCTGGCACAGTAA
>NW_006408581.1:7521317-7554847 GCF_000296735.1 Chrysochloris asiatica | reverse complement strand
CCATGTGGTTATCAGATTCAAAATGGCCAATACCAGTCCATTTCAGCTCACTAATGCCTAAGATAGCAATGCTTATTCATTCCATTTTATTTTTGACAATTTACAGTTTTCCTATATTCACACTTTGTACATTCCAGGTTTTGATTATTAATGGATGTTTACAGCTGTGTCTTTTCATTTTGAGTTGTACCCCATCAGCAAATGAAGGTCCAGAGGGTTTTACTCTCATGGGCTTTATTTCATTTGCTTCATCATGGTCAACTCTACTTTGAGAAGGCAGCTCTTCTCCAGTCGCATTTTGAGTGTCTTCCAACCTGAGGGGCTCATTTTCCAGCACTATATCTGACAGTGCTTCTCTGTTATTCATAATGTTTTCAGTGACTAAATATTTGGAAATAGTTTGTCATTCCTTCTTTCTAGGTCTTTGTCTGCAAGCTCATATTAAACCTGTCTATCGTGGGTGACCCTGCTGCTGTTTAAAATACCCATGGCATAGCTTTCAGAATCACAGCAACTCACACACCACTATAGTACAACAAATTGACAGATGAGTGATGGATCCTGAGCATTTGTGAGCTGAAATGGACTGATATTGGCCATTGTAAATCAGATAATCATATTGTCTACTATACCACAAATAACGAAGAAGAAAAGTGTCATATCCATTACCAAAAGAACATTTCTAGATCTAGCACAAAGTTCAAATCTCTCAGCAATAGAGTAATATCCTTACACCTACCAGTAAGATCAGCTAAAATGATTATTATTCAAATTCATGTACCAACCACTAATGCCAAAGCTGAACAAAAATAGAAGATTTTCACCAACATCTGCAATATGAAATTGATCAAACATGTGATCAGGTTGTGTTGACAATTTTGGGTGATTAGGATACAAAGCTGGAAACAAAGAAGGATCAGAAGTTGGAAAATATGGCTTTGGTGATAGAAATTAAGTCAGAGATTGTGTGATTTAATTTTGCAAAACAAATGAACTGTTCATTGGAAGTATCTTTTTATAGCAACATAGATGGTGATATTATACAAAAACCGTGCCAGATAGAATACCCAGGAATCGATTCCACTATATCTGTGGAAATAGACAATGGAGTAGCTCAATATCATTAATCAGAACAAGGTCAAGGGACGACTATTGTAGAACAATCAATTTCTTACATGCAAGTTCAAATTGAAACTATCGACAATTAAAACAAATCCATGAGAGTCAAAGTACAACTTTGAATACATACCACCTGAATATAGGACTATCTCAAGAATAAATTTGATGCATTGAATACCAATGATCAAAGATTAGAATTGTGGAATAACAACAAGAACATCATACATGAAGAACGCCAAAGGTCATTAAAAAGACAGGATGTAGAATAAGTAAGGAAAACAAAAATCAAAATGAATGTTGGAAGAGACTCTGAAACTTGCTTTTGAATGTAGGATTTTGTTGCTGTTGTTATGTACCATGGAGTCTGTTCTGACTCATAGTAACCCTGTACAGGGTTTCCGAGGCTGTAAATCTTTACAGAAGCAGAAAGCCTCATTTTTCTCCTGCGGAACAGCTTCAAACTTCTGACCCTGAAGTTAGCAGGCCGATTCTTAAAAAGTGAAAAGGAGAAATGAAGTAAAAGAGCTGAACAGAAGATTTGAAGGGAAACTTGAAAAGAGAGAATAAAATATTATAATGAGATGTGCAAAAACCTGGATGAAAGGGGAAAAATATTTGGTAATTTTAAAGCAGAAAAAAACTGAAGTAAAAATTCAAGCCTTGAGTTGCAATATTGAAAAATTCTATGGGCAAAATATTGAATATCACAGGAAGCATACAAAGATGAGGGCATGAAGAGAGTCTGTACCAAAGAGAATTGGTCAACATTCAACCATTTCAGGGGTAGCATACAAGGGGGCTTCAAAAGTTTGTGGAAAAAGAAAATTAAAATATAATGGGATATTTCCATAAATGTTTTGAAGTCCCCTCTTACGATTATGAACCCATGAAATTGAAGGAAGAAGTACAAGCTACACTGAAGGCTCTGGTGTAAACATGGATCAACACATACATGCAAAACTGGAAGTGCTCACACATCTCTACCAAGAAAGATGGAAGTCAGCTACCTCGGCAACTGACTGCAAGAAAGTTATACTCATGCTAACTCCAAGGAAACATGATTCAACAGAATATGGAAATCATTGAACAATATCATTAAAATTTCATGAAAGTAAAATATTATGGAAGATAATTAAAAAATGGTTGCAGTTGTACATGGACAGGGACCTTGTAGAAATTCAAGCTGGATTTAGAAGACATAGAATGGAGACTTTTTTTGCTGGTATCATATGAATCTTAACTGAAAGAAAAGAATCCCAGAAAGGTGTTAACCTGTGTTTTATTGACTATGCAAATGCATTTGACTTTGTTAATCATAACAAATTGTGCCTAACATTGCAAAGACTAGAAATTCCAGAATACTTAAATGTGCTCATGTAGAATCTATACATAGAACAAGAGGCAAAACAAGAAGATACTGTGTGGTTTAAAATCAGGAATGGTGTGTGGCATGGTTGTATGCTTTCACCTTACTTATTGAATTTGTATGCTGAACAAATCATCCAAGAAACTGAAGTATATGAAGAGGAATGTATCAACAGGGTAGGGTGAAGACTTAACAATTTGCAATGTGCAGATGATACAACATTGCTAAAAGCAATGAAGAAGCATTTACTGATGAAGATCAAACACAAAAGCCTTCTGTATTCCACCTAAACAAACAAAAACTAAAATGCAATTTTGACCAATAAGCAACATGAAGAAAATATTGAAGTTGTCAAAGATTTCGTTTGACTGGGATCCACAATCAACACCCATGGAAGCAGCAGTGAAGATATCATATGAATTATTGCACTGGAAAAATCTGTTGCAAAAGACTTCTTTAAAGTGGTAGGAAACAAAGATAGCAACTTTGAGGATCAAGTTGTAGCTGTCCCAATTCCTGGCATTTTCAACTGCTTCAGATGCATGTAAATGCTGGACAGTTAATAAGGAAAGCCAAAGAAGAAGTCATGCATTTGATTTTTGGTGTTGGTGAAGAATATTGAATATACTATGGACTGCCAGAAAAACAAACAATTTTGTCTTGGAAGAAGTACAGCCACAACATTCTTAGAAAGGAGGGTGGTAAGACTTCATCTCATACGCTTTGTACATTTTATTAGGAGGGACCAGTTCTTGGAAATGGACATCATGCTTGATAAACAAAGGCTCACAGAAATAAAAGAAGACAATCAATGAAACAGATTAAAACAATGAATGCAAGCAGCAATGGTTGTGAAGATTCTGGGCCAGGCAGTGTTGTGGTCTGTTGTTCATAGGGTTGCTATGAGTGGGAGCTGAGTAGATGACACCTAACAACAACAGATATGTAGCTGTTGAGAACTTGAATTGAGGTTATTCCAAATTGATATGTACTGTAAGTACACACTGAACTTTCTTCACATAGAATCTTTTAGTTAAAAAAGTAAAATATGTTAACAGTTTCTTATCCTGATTACATGACAAAATTATTTTTGGATATATTATGTTGAATAAAATGAGCTGTTAAAATTAATTTCCCTTAGTTTTATTTTATACTTATTTCTTTTTTAAAACATACATATTGGAATATGTTCTTAAATTTTATTTTTATCAGACAACACTGCTTTAGATCTAGTTTTCAATTGATAAAATATAGATACCAAAATGCAACTATTGGCTGCCCCATCCCCAGAGCAAAGAAGAATGAAGAAAATCAAAGACTCAAGTAAATGATTAGTCCACCAAACTGCTGACCCATGGAAACCACAGACTTCACTGCCCTGAGACCAGAAATAGATGGCGCCCAGCTACCATTATCAACTTATGTTGCAGTTGTTGTTGTTGTTAAGTGCCGTCAAGTCTATTCCAAATCATAGTGGAAGGAGTGGTTAATGAGGTTTGAACTGCCAACCTGGCAGTAAGTTACTTCATATGACTCTTCTACCCATCACCTTTGTAAGTCACATCAAACTCGCATGACTCTTTTGTGGTGCTGTAGGATACAAGCATTGCAACACAAGGTTGGTTTGAACCACAAGTTGGCAGTCAAACTTACCAGCCACTCCTCGAAAACTCTATACAGGGGCACTATGAGTCGTAACAGACTCAATGACACTTAACAACAACAACAAAGCAAAAATAGGAGAAAATACTGAAAAGATGGTGTGAGTCAGTTGTGATTATTAGTAGAGTTAATTGTGATTGTAAAAACTTGGAACTTGAATGTGGGTTTAAAATCAGCCATTTCAGAAGCAGGAAGGAGAATCTCACTTCCATCTAGAAGATAGATCCAGGAGTGGAATGTGGTCTTTGGACCTGCAATCCGTGCACATTGAACCTCCTTGACCCAGCCAGAGACACAAAGAAAGCTGTGCCACTACATGGGAGGCAGCTGCAGAACCATGGGTCAGAGAATGAGACAAAGCTGTGGTTTCCCAACCCAGGGCGAAAGTAAAGCTGAGGGACTTTGCTCAGAAGGATTGATTGTGGAAGGGGGTGCCTCCAGCTATTTAACTGGAGGAACTAGAGCCGACTGCCATAGGGATAAGGCTTTTAGTGGATCCATGTGTCCTGTGGGTATTTATGTACCATGAGCGTTTCTGACTTTGAATCGTAACCTGTTAACTTTCCTATTAGATCCTATAATCATGAGAATGGTGCCTGAGTTCTGTGTGAAAGTTACAATGAATTATCAAATCCTTCTGGGAAGAGAATGCTATGGGAGGGAGGGTTTGTTGCCACTTTATTTAATTTTTGCATGACCTCTCTGAAAAAGGATCTCATTTAAAGGTACTAAACAGGATGGAGTCCTAGCTGCAGAGTAGATTATGAGTTGGGCTGCAAACAACAAGGTCAGCAGTTTGAATCCACCGGGCACTGTGCAGTCAGAACCGACTTGACAGCAAACAGTCAGACAAAGATGGAGAAAAATAAATGTAGAACAAACTACAAAATCATTAAAAAAAATTAAAATATCACTTTCCTGAGACTAATCCTTAATGCCTGGAACGGAGCCAACCCCAGGGATTAATGTGAAGCCAAACAGCAGACAAGCCTATAAAGTGAATAATGACACCAGACACCAGGGGGAAATGTACAATCAAGCATAGGAGACCAGAAAGGCAGCATTTGCCCAAAATCAAAGCTCGGAAGTCAGGAAGGGGCAGGAATGGAACCAGAGAACCCAGAGATTGAGTGGAAATACTGCGTTTATGTTGAGAGGCTTGCAACCAATGTCACAAACAAAATGTGTATAAATTGTTGTATGTAAAACTGCTTTGCTGTGTAAACTTTCATCCAAATTACAATTTAAAAAATAATAACAAAAAATACATTCACACATGAGGTGCCTTATACAAATTCATGGAAAAATAGAATTAAATGATAATGGATTTTTTCCATGAACTTTTTGAAGCCCCCTTGTGTGTGTGCGTGTTTTGTTGTTGTTGTTGTTATGTGCCTTGGAGTCGATTCCGACTCATAGCGACCCTGTATGGGGTTTCTGGGGCTGTGAGTCTTTACGGGAGCAGAAAGAAAGCCTCGTCTTTCTCCCGCGGAACAACTGGTAGTTTCGAACGGCAGACCTTTGTGTCGCAGCCTGATTCGTAACCACTACACTACTAGAGCGCGCGCGTGTGTGTTTAGATCACAGGAAATCAAGTTAACAACCTTAAGAAATCCGTGAAGCAAATCTAGGTTGTTGGCGTCTGAGAACTGTCCTTAAGTCATCAATATTTCAATGCTATAAGGAAAAAAAAATGAATGTGTTTTATATTAAGAAACTAAATAGGTAAAACGATAAAGGCAATGTGAATTTAAATTTATTAAAATATTTTGTTGTTGTTGTTGTCAGGTGCCATCGAGTTGGAACCGACTCATAGCGACCCCATGCACAGCAGAACGAAATAATGTCTGATCCTAGGCCAACCTCACTACCGCTGCCACACTTGAGTCCCTCAATGATGCCACCTGGTCGATCCATCTCGTTAGGGGTCTTCCTCTTTTTCTCTGACCCTCCACCTTACCCAGCATGACATCCTTCTCCAGCGACTGTTTCCTCCGGACAATATGTCCAAAGTATGAGAGATGAAGCTTAGCCATCTTGGCCTCCAAGGAGCACTCTGGCTACACTTCTTCCAAAACAGATCTATTGGTTTTTTTGGCAGTCCATGGCACTTTCAGTATTCTCCTCCAACACCACAACTCAAAGGCATCAATTCTTCTACGATCTTCTTTATTCACTGTCCAGCTTTCGCATCCATATGAGGTTAATGAAAATACCATGGCTTGGGTCAGGCGCACCTTAGTCCTCAAGCTGACATCTCTGCTCTTCAATACTTTAAAAAGTTCCTGTGCAGCATATTTGCCCAGTGCAATACGTCGTCTGATCTCTTGACTGCTGCTTCCGTGAGTGTTGATAGTTGATCCAAGAAGAATGAAGTCCTTGACAACTTCAATCTTTTCTCCACTGATAAGAATGTTGTTTATTGGTCCAGTGGTGAGGATTTTTGTTTTCTTGACATTGAGATGCAATAGAGGATGGAAAATATGATTACAAATTTCATTCTGGGAATGACTGGAAAAATTGCATATGAACTAGACATTAAATAATCTTACAAAATAATTAATACTTTCAATGTGTTAATGACATTATGAATATGTTGGAGATTGTTCTTCTCCTTAAAGAGATGTAACTTGAACAAGTCTACGGTAATATCACTTACATCTTACTTCCAAATGTTTGCGCAAGTATGTTCAAAAGAGATAAAGGAAGTTGAGTAAAATATTAAAAGTTGCTGAGTCTAGGTAAAAAATTATATGATTCTAACCACATTTCTCAACTCATATAGAATGTTTCTATAAATAAGGTAAGGTATAATGTTAGAGATAAGTAGGGTTTTCCAGGTTATTGTGTTCCTGATATTCTACTGTCTTCCATATGTATTTATAACCTTGATTTGAAAATAAAATACATGAAATAATACAAAATTGGGGGGCATGGTGTTTCTGTAGGATAATCACTGGATTGCTACTATGAACATGTATAACCTTGGACACCCTATATAGTGGTGGTGGTGGTAGACTGGAGTTGGTTCCGACTCATAGCGACCCTGTATGGGGTTTCTGAGGCTATAAATCTTTATTGGAGCAGAAAGCCTCATCTTTCTCCCATGGAACTGCTGGTAGTTTCAAACTAGCTGACCTTGAGGTTAGCAGCCCGACTGGTTACCACTACCCTACTACAGGAGAATCCCTATATAGGCTCCCTATAAATTGGAGATGACTCAATGGCACTTAACAACAACAACAATGTAAAATATATGAAGTCTTCACTGGAAAACAAATTATTATACTTAATTACATTGATAATGACTCAATTATTCCCTTACTCATCAGTGATCACTTACAATTAAACACCAGATGCAATATGTTAATGATTATATTAGTCAGCATTCTATCAGTATCATTACCTTATAGTTTTTATTCACAATTAATACCCACCAGCCTCTCCTTGGAAATTCTATATAGGGTCGTTATGAATCAAAATCAACTTGATGGCACGTAACAACAAAGATAAAACTATAACCAAATGGAAATTTTATCAAACTTTATTACGGATATTCATTGTAATTAAAACATCACATTATGAAAAGACAATTACTTTTACACTAACTTGTCATAGATTTTACTTTCAACTGGACATCTTGACAGCAACTTGACAGAACTATATTCAATGCTCTGAAATTACCTTGTTTGACTAGATTTGAAAGTTATAGTCTCACTTCTCTTCCTAACAACAGAATTAAACTTTTTATCGCTGTATCTGGAGGTGTAGTGGGCTGCTAACCACAAGGTCAGCAGTTTGAATCCACCATTTGCTTCACAGGAGAAAACTGAGCCTTTGTACTTCCTTAAAGATTTCCAGCCTCTGAAACCCTATCTATACAGGGTCTCTGTAAGTAGAAACCGACCCCTCAGCACACAACCACCGCCCCCAACAGCCGGTTAAGTGCAGGTCTACAATAAAGAAAACGTTGAAACAAAATCCTACTTACCCTTGAAAATAACAGGCATACATAACATTGTTTTACAAGTGATACACAGTATGAGTATTTCACAAATTTCATTGATAATCCCTCAGGACCAACCCAGGGAGCAACTAAAGATGAATTTCATTAAAGCAACATTTCTCCAACTTTTAATTATAAATACATATCTTTTAAAGTTATTTAACTGAAAATGGTTTCTATTAGTACTTGGAAAAACTGTCAAAAAAAGGCATGCTTTTCTTTTTCAATAGTACTTAGTTTTGATAATGGAAACTTAAGTGTCAAGGAGCTAGTATTTCTATTTATATAGATAGCACAGCCAGGTGCCTCTCTTTTTACACCTTTTAATGTGCTGATACCCCCAAAGAGTCTAAGCTATCATTGATTAATGAGAAACTCCCCATAAAGCAGACCTTAGAAATCAGAACATTGCGTGACCTAATAAAACAGAACTGAAAGATACACACACTGAAAGCAACACAAAAGAGGAAAGAAAGTAAGAAGTAACAAGAAAAGCTCAAGTAATTCAGTTGCCTTCCTTAAAGAAATGTTTATTATAACCTCTTTAAGTTTTGTATTAGTAGCTCTGGTAGCATAGTGGTTACAAGTCAGGCTGCTAACCTCAAGGTCAGCAGTTCGAAACTACCAGCCATTCTGCAGGAGAAAGGTAGGGCTTTCTACTCCGATAAAGATTTACAGCCTCAGAAACTTTATACAGAGTCGCTATGAGTCGGAACAAACTTCACGGCACACAATTATCATCACACCACCATACATTATGCATCGACATAATGTAACTATTGATTCTAATTATCTTTTGCTAGAATCTGACAATAACCCTCACATAGTAATTTATTCAAATTACAAAAAATAAATTAATTACTGAAAAATGTTTTGTTGTTAAATGCCATCGAGTTGGTTCCAACAAATAGAGACCTTGTATAGGCTTTCCAAGGAGTGGCTGGTGAGTTCAAACCTCTGACTTTGCAGTTCAAACCAACCTTGAGGTCGACAACTTAACCTATGGTGCCACACCAAGACAACCTAAAACTTGATTGTCATAAACATTTTATTCAAATAACTTGACAATGTATAAGCACTGATATATAAAATCATGACAAAAGTTTACTTAATAGCTTACTGCTACCATTAAGTTAATTTTAGGAATATAGGAAATTGTGTTAATTTGATAAAACATGTTGTTAAAGTCTGTTATGTCTGTTTCAATACACAGGGACCCTGTATATGGTTTCCAAGGAGCAGGTAGTGGGTTTGAACCACCTAACTTGAGGATAGCAGTCCAGTGTTTAACCTATAGAGGATTTGTGAAATAAATTTATAAAATAAAAATTACAGCACAAATTATGCTTTCCGCATTTAAGCTATTTGGTTCTGGTATGCATTACAAACCAATCCCTCTAGATGGCAGTGTTTACCACAGTTATAAGTATTTAAAGGCTGTGAAAAAGTACTGAGCTAAGCCAATGTGGTTAAAAATTCATGTCTCTGGCTCCATTTCTTTAGTATTTTTATTTTATTTGGAATGAATTTTTAACATAATTCCTCCACTTTTTGCTCATTTATTGGATTAATAAATTTACAAGTTTCCAGGATCAATTAAATTGGCCCCAAAACTTTGTAAGAATATTTGATCTGTATCTTTTGAAGTAATTTTAAAAAGTTGCTGAAACTATAGTAATCTGAAGGAAAGAAACGGTAGTTACCAACTACATGAACTTCTTTACTTCTTTCAAGCTTATATTTAATGACAGATATGAATTGTGTTATAGATTCCTTGTTAGGATTCATAGTCTGAAAACCAAGTGGATATCCATTCATATTTAATTTGAGGTCATAGCAATTTTAATATTTTGACTGGTCAGCATCACAAAGGATGCACATATGTATACCAGAACCTTGGACAATCACATTTTGTCTGTGAACTTGGAGAGGGGAAGATTATAGTTAATTATTAAATGATAGAAATCATTAAGACAATATGTTATAAAACTAATTTTTTTTAAATTATAATTTTGTTAGCCTTTTTTTTTTTTTTCTTTTACCAGCCAGCCCTCATAGCACTGTAGGAAGAGCACTGGACAAGGCTAGCTTCAAGGTCCAAAGTTCAAACCCACCAGCTACTCTGTTAGAGAAAGATGAGGCTCTCTGCTCTACTAAAGATGATAGCCTTAGAAACCCTACACTGGATTGCTATAAATCAAAGTGGACTAGATGGCAGTGGGCATCTTACATAGTCAGGGACCTTTGGTTGCACTGTGGGTTAGGCATTGGGCTGCTATTTTTGGTTGCTTTTTAAAATGTACTTTATCTTTTGTTGTAGTTCTTGAGACTATATGCAACGATATATACACTGGTTCAACAATGTCTGCTTATAGAATGCAGTTGTTGTTGTTAAGTACCTTTGAGTCAGTTCTGACTCATAGCAAGCAGTAAGTGAGCTCGAACCACCGACCTTGTGGTTCAAACCGACATTGCAGTCCAGCACATTAGTCTCCAGCACCACATCAGAACTCCATATAATGCAGTGACATTGGCTAAAGTCTTCATCCTGTACCATCATTCTCACCTTCCCTTTTCTGAATTGTTCCTCTTCATTAAGATAAACCCACTGCCCTCTAAATTCCTATCAAATCTTTTGAGTTGCTATTTATACTGGGTATACTCCATACATAGGGACCCTAGGAGTCCTGCTGTGGCACTGTGGGTTAATGCGCTGGACTGCAAGGGCAGTTTGGATTGCAAGGTCGGCAGTTCAAGCTCACCAGCTATCGGAACTGACTCAATGGCACTCAATGACAACATACTCCATACTGGTATCAAACAAATAATAATGTCTCTCATTGATAAAACTCCTAACATTTTCTGAAAACAAGAATAAAACAAAACGAACAATATTAGGCCCCATACAAAATTGCTGCACTTTCTCAAAGAAATTTTATCACTAAGGGCTGGCAGAAAGATATGGCTTTTAACATTTTGGCTTGCATTTCAGAGGCACAACATGTACCTTGTGCATTTCTCTATAGGTCATCAAATGAAGTGATGTTTTCACTTTTGAGTTGTGGTGCTGTGGGATAATGCCCTGGACAGCAAGGTCAGTTTGAACTACAAGGTTGGCAGTTCAAATTCACCAGCTGCTCCTCAGAAACCCTATACAGGGTCACTACGAGTCAGAACTGACTGTATGGCACTCAACAACAACAATTTACAAACTGAGATAAAAATTTACTGAAATCAAAATATATATGGTGGGAGGAATTAAAGAAATTTATGGAAAAATTGATTGAAAAGATAATGGAAAATTTCCACAAGCGTTTTGAAACCCCATTGTGTATACAAAGGCTGTTCATCTAAACTGGAGAATTTCAACTTCAGCACTAAGGTCAGTTTGGGTGGGATAAACCTTCACTGTGTGTGTGCTGAGGTAAAGATCTGTCCTGTGCATTGCAGTGTTTGTCATCATTCCTGGACTCTAGGCACTAGGTACCAATGGCAACCACCCACCTTCCATGTCCCAGTTTTCACAACCAAAAATGTCTCTGGGCAGCTACTCTAAAAATGTAATTTTTCTCACACTTTTTTTATTCTCCCTTTGTTATTGTTTTGTTGCTAGTCACCCTGTATAGCATTTTTGAGGGTGTAAATCTTTGCAGGAGAAGAAAGCCTCATTTTTCTCCCACAGAGCAACTGGTGGGCTCTAACTATCAACCTTATGGTTAGCAATCTAGTGCTTATCCTACAGATACACAACATTCTTCTTTACACTTTCTTCTTTACACTTTATGAAATGGCAATCAAATCACTGCAGTTCATATTTTAACTCTAGAGTAGATAAACTAAGATCAAGCAACATTATCAAGATAGGCTGAGATGGACTAAGATCAAGGAACATTATCAAGTTGCTGTGGTCAGTTTTGACTATTAGTTAGGATTCTTGAGTGCAGATAATAGTTTAAGAAATAGTAGTAGGTATACGACTAAGCACCAATACTGAAGTAGAACCTGGGACTTACCCACCTTCAGGTGTTTCCATATCTGATTCTTTCTGTGTATCATCTTCATTTTTTGTATTCTCTCTCCCTTTTAACCTCCGTCTCCTAACCTCCCTTTGCTTTTCTGGTCTCTTTCTTGAGAAACAGGGGTTTTGATGAGGCACTGTAGGATAAACACTGGACTATTGGTGTGGCGCTGTGGGTTAATGCGCCAGACTGCAAAACCATTTGAACTGCAAGGTTGGTGGTTCAAGCTCACGAGCTGCTCCTTGGAAACCCAATACAGGGTCACTATGGGTCGGAATCGACTTGACAGCACTTAACATCAACAACATTAACTACAAGGTCGGCAGTTCACACCACTAGCTGCTGCTGGGAAACCTTACACAGGGTCACTATGAGTCAGAAACAACTCCAGGGCACTGAACAACAACAATGTAATGAAACGTTACTGCTATTATTCATTCCTGAGTTTATATCACATCTGGTTCACAAAACAACTAGATTGCTCTTGGAAGATCTTTGTTGCAGATTCAGTTTATTGGGTTCAGGGGAATTTTGCTCCATCATGGATAGAGTCAGAGGTCATCTGGAGTATTGCAGGTATGACACATACCCTGGGCACCAGTTGAGGGGGAGGGGGAGGGGACGGGGGGTGGGGGGTGTTCCATGGCAGTTTCTATCACTAGCTGTGAGAGCTCATTCAGCAATTTAAAATTAATGGCCATAAGTGCTATTATCCATTGACAGGCCTCTGGATATAGTATCCCCCAGAATGTACTAAAGTATAGGCAGAATGAGGTTGATCTGTTCTATTTTGAGTATGGCAGAATGAGTCCACAATATGAGAAGATAGCTGTGCAAGATTAGAAGATGGACTGTGGGGAAAATCTTTTCCAAAGAAAAGGGACCTCATGGGAATGTTAGTGACTCCTTGTTGACAATTTCTGTACATCTCAGTAGCTCCACAAATGTCCTAAACCCTCCAGTCTCTTACTGTGAGTCCTGCCTTCCTCTGAAGCAGAAGGCGCCAAATGGACTTCTTCCTGGCTCCCAACCCCAAATAAAACTAGCATTAACTCAAAATATCTGATCTCTGTGAGGAAGAAAACAAACTAAATCAAATTTAGCATGTGAATGATATGTAAATCTCCTGGCACTCTGAGCACTATTTGCATCAAAAGAATGCTTGCTCACCAAATTAATCTAGGTAAAAATGGTGGATTTAATCTAGAGCATCTAACCACACAATATAATCATTTCTCAATTTCCTTTTCATGCAAATTTTATTTCCACTTTTTCCTACTAATGGTGATATATGCCTAAAGAATCACTTAGACTTTAGGATCTACTTATCTGCTGAGATATACCTCAAAGTAAGTTTAGTTTTATGCTATGGAGCAAATATTACCTGAAAAGAATTCCCTCACTTGCTTTCAGCATAGCTGTTAAAGACAGTTCTATTGTTAACGTGTTACTTCTAGAAATTAAACAAAATAATTTTGCAATGAGACTATATAAACAATGATGTTGCATTTAAACATGCTGTTGTTAAGTGCTGTGGCATCAGTTCCAACTCATATTGACCCCATATAGGGTTTCCGAGGAGCAACTAGTGAGCTTGAACTGCCAACTTTGTGGTTCAAGCTGACCTTGCAGTCCAGCATAACCAGCAGTGCCACACCCAGGACTCCAATTAACTTATTTAAACATGAGCACCAACTTATTCTCCAACATTGACATGTTACATGACAATTTTTGTAACATAAGGAGAAACTTAACAATGTTTCCTAAATTATTTTAAGAGGGATTGCTTTCTTATATTTTACAAGTGGTATTTTTGCAAGGACAATTGTCTTAATTAGGCTTTATTATATATCACACATATTACATTCCCTATACTAGTTCTTCTAAAAAATTAATCTTTTAAAATGATGTATTCTGGTATACTAAGCACTTTAAAGCAGAGTGATCACATTCCATATAGCTAAGAAGTTTCTTTGAGGCTCTCTTAAGCCTTTCTAGAAATATCACAAATCTGTGACTTGTTCTTATTGTTGTTAGGTGCCATTGAATTGGTACCCACTCATAGAGACCTTATGCACAGCAGAACGAAACACTGCCTGATCCTGGGCCAACCTCACTACTGTTGCCACACTTCAGTCCATTGATGCTGCAACTTGGCCAATCCATCTCGTTGGGGGTCTTCCTCTTTTTCTCTGACCTTCCACTTTACCAAACATGATATCCTTCTCCAGTGACTGGCCAATCATGACAATATGTCCAAAGTATGAGAGACAATGTTTGGCCATCTTGGCCTCTAAGGAGCACTCTGGCTACACTTCTTCCAACCCAGATCTATTGGTTCCATTGGCAGCCCATGGCACTTTTAGTATTCTCCTCCAACACCATAACTCAGATGTGTCAATTCTTCTACGGTCTTCCTTATTCACTGTCCAGCTTTCGCATGCATATGAGGTTATTGAAAATACCAAGTCTTGGATCAGGTGCACCTTAGTCATCAAGCTGACATCTTTGCTCTTCAACACTTTAAAAAGGTCTTGTGTGCAATACGTCGTTTGATTTCTTGACTGCTGCTTCCGTGAGTTTTGATAGTTGATCCAAGAAGAATGAAGTCCTTGACAACTTTAATCTTTTCTCTGTTGATAAGAATTTTGTTCTTTGATCCAGTGGTGAGGATTTTTGTTTTCTTTACACTGAGTTGTAATCCATACCAAAAGCTGTGCTCTTTGATCTTCATCAGTCAATGTTTTAAGTCCTCTTCACTTTGAGTGCATGGGATTGGGCTGGGACCCAGGAGACTGCCTTTTAGTCCTTTTGTATACATTGTTTAAGTGTAACCTTTTGATATTGTTGTTGTTACATACCCTCAAGTCAGTTCCCACTCACAGTGACCCTGTATAAGGTTTCCAAGGAGCAGCTGGTGGGTTTGAACTGCCGACCTTGTGGTTTACAGTCCAGTGCTGATCCTACACTGCCACACACAAAGTAGTGTAACCTACAGAATAGGCTTTTCACTTAAAAAAATATATATATATATTTTAAAGAATGTGTGTGTACATACACATACAGGCAATTTGTAAAAGCATAGAAGTATTGAATTAAATCTCCAGTGGAAACATAATGTTATATACTGTGGAGTCGGTTCTGACTCATAACAACCCTGTACAGGGTTTTCGAGGCTGTAAATCTTTACGGGAGCAGAAAGCCTCATCTTTCTAGTATCTTTTAAACCCCATTACTTAGGTGTTATCAGTGATATAGAATTCAGTCAGGCCTGCTGGAATCAACAGAATATCCATGGTCTCCCTGAGTCATTCTAATTCAATTAAAGGAGGACTGTTGGTCTTATTTGGTTCCAGAGGGAGAATATAAGTGAAAAAATGAGGCGTATCCATCTTGTCGTATATTTGTAAGTCTATTTATGTGCACATTATGTAACAAATTGGGCTCCTCAAAGAATATCATGTGAGACTATAATAAAAAAATAAAATAAACAAAGACCAAAAAAAATTATCCGCTTTAGGAAGTGAGCAAAATAGAGAACCCAAGTACCCAAAATGATGTTGTTTCAGGTAATATGAAAGTCTTCCTTTCTAGAATATATTTTTAGTAGTGTGAATGGTAAAGACACTAAAGAGAAACTTACTGCATTATGCTTATGTTTGATTTAAAAAGTAAGTCCTAATATCTAAGAAATTCATTTTCCCCAATTATCTTTGGGCAAATACAATTGTGTTGAAATGTGTTCTTGTCTCAACATTTTCCTATTTCTGTTTTAAGTATAAATAGAGGTACTTCTAAACATGTGAATGTCTTTTCTACATCTTTGAACACTTCACTTATATAAATGTGACTTGAGTAGGTAATACTTGTACTTACTTGATATTCTAATCTAACAGTTCTCAAGGAATAGAAAGTGCTGTTATATTTAATTTGAAATAACATGACTTTAAAGTGACCAAACTAAATTTAAACGTGATATATATTTCTCTTCTTTTTAAAAAAGCTGTTTTTAAAACCATTTTTTTGTGTTTTCGTAAATTATTGCTTGAACCTGCCTATAAAAGGAAAACATTTGTCATGTGCATTATGTCTATAAATTATCTGAAGTCAAATAACTTTAAGAATTCCATTGATTTAGTTGTTGTTATTGTTATGTGTTGCCAGGTTGGTTCTGACTCATAGTGACCCTGTATAGGGTTTCTGAGAGCTATCGGTGGGTTTGAACTGCCAACCTTATGGTTTGGGGTCCTTTACTGATCCTACATTGCCACATAGTAGTTATGATAAAGAAATAATGGTACTGGAAAATGTCAGTTTATATTGTGGTATCTGTCAGAACTACATCTATAATTGTTGTCAACCATAAAAATATAGTAAATTAGGATAGTTTTAGTTGCCATTCACACAGAATGGTGGTTGTCACCTGACGTCCTTTCTGATTTGATTACCTTTGACTAGGTTTTTTTCATTTATAAAAATGGAAGAAAAAAAAAAGAAATAAAAAAAAGAAGAAAGGTATTCAAAAGGAAAAGCTAATAAATGGTAAGGCAAGAATTATTCAAGGAGCTTACTACACTTCACCAGTTTGCATGGCCTTAAAAAGGTGTTAAATTTCTTATTGCAGTGTTAAAATTCTGCATTGTCATTTCTAAATGGTTGTAATACAAATAAGCCTTAGCATTTGTAGCTTTAGTTTCCTCCTAGACAAGCAGTAGACTAGTGAAGTCTTTTTTGTGAAATGAGGACACTAATACCTGCTGTGACATAAGAGCCTCTGTGATTGATTGATTAATGTCCCTTACACTGAATAAGACATGTGGATTAAAAGAATTTTGGGGTAGGGAGAGGAGAGTGTGTTTTAAGTTTCTTTTTAACTTTGATTAGAATGTTATTGTTGTTAAGTGCTATCAAGGGGTTCAGATTCATAGCAATGCTGTATAAGGATTCCAAGGAGCTGCTGGTATGAACCGCTGACCTTGTAATTAGGAACCCGGTACTTATTCTTCAGTGCCACACCAGGATGCTGTAAATTAGAATATAGAAATATTATACCAGAGTTGAAAACATTAGTCTTGAGAAATCCTTAGGGATTATTGTTCTAAATACCACAGTCTATAGCTTTTATATTAAATGTAATGTCTGTGTAAATTGTAATTTTAAAATGCTGAGTGGAAACGAGAAAATCAGAGATGAAAATCCAACTAACAAAATGAATTACTTAATAATTCAAGTGTAGAAAATTATTGTTTAGATATATAACATGGAAATTATTGTTCAAATATATAACTATGAGGGCATTTAATTTGTTAAATACACACACACACACACACACACACACACATATATGTACATTGTTATTGTTGTTAAGTGACGTCGAGTCAGTTCCGACCCATAGCGACCCTGAACAGGGTTTCCGAGGCTGTAAATCTTTATGGGAGCAGAAAGACTCATCTTTCTCCCGTGAAGCAGCTGGTAGTTTTGAACTGCTGACCTTGTGGTTCGCAGCCCGATTTGTAACCACTACTCTACCAGAGCTACTTATATATGTACATACATATATAAATTCCTTAAGTACAAACCATATACAACATAGCTAAGAATGTCATAATTCCTCCATGTAGGAAAATAAATAAGGGTTAATTAAACAGATGTAGTTGGAAATCTTATATATATATATATATATATATATATATATATATATATATATATATATATATATATATATAGAGAGAGAGAGAGAGAGAGAGAGAGAGAGAGTTAAGTGCTGTCAAGTCAGTTCTGACTCATAGCAATGCTCTATAGGGTTTCCAAGGACAAATGGTGGATTTGAACCACTTACCTTTCATTTAGCATTCCAGTGCTTTTCCAAAGGCACCACACTAGGATATAAAAACATATAAACACATAGATAGATACATACATACCTTTATATGTATATAGATATATGCTATGAATTGGAATGACTCAACAGCACACAATATTGAAAATCATATTTTATCAAATTCACTAAATAAAGGATTATATAGACATACATTTGAAAAGGTGTTTAGGAAAGATGGATTTTAAGTATCTCTCATTATGCAAATGTTATATAGTGTTTGGGACAGAAGTCTCAAGTTATATGATCGCAGAAGGTTAGGAATTTGACCCTTTATATTTAATTTTCTTGCAAAAATATTAATAAGATATCTAATCAGAGTTTTTACACAAAGTTTTGCAGTTAGAATATAATAATGAAAAAACAAAGCCTCAACCATTCTAGTTCTAAGAGGTAAAATTTAGATAATTCATTTATGAATCCAAATAGTTTAGGCATTTCAAATAGCTATACAAGGAACCAACTGGTAGCTCAATTTCTATAATATGTCCATTCTCCTTTAACAAGTACTTGACACAATTCATTCTGGAGATTTAACTTATGGTTTTCTTTAATTGAATGAAGTCTTGTGTCCATACATTTAAATGATGATTATTCTCTTTCTTAACTTTCATACTGTGTTCATACAAAGATTTCATTTATGTACACTGGGTAGTAATGGGTCCTGACAAGTAAAATTTCTCCCTTAGCAAACAGAAACAATTCTTCTTGGTAATAATATTAAATAATTATTGCTACGCTATCTGGTTCTAGGACACATGCCATTGAAATGACTACAGTATGAATAGAATAAGAATGTGATACAACTGTGATGCTTAGGAAATGACCTGGAAAGGAGCTGAGCTGCTGTTTACTGCAAATGTATCAGAATGAGGGTTCATTTATTATTTTAAAATCCTTAACAGCATAAGATAGGTGACAGTTGGAACAGTGTACTAGATTTAATTGTAGCTTTTGTGATTGGCAAAAAGATCATTCACTGTGGTAAGATAAAAGAATCTACTTTAATTCACCCACATTATTGTATGAGATAATTTTTTAACGTTTACTCATTTAAGCTGTCCTTTTCCTTCTTAGAGTTTGCATACACTAGCCACACAACATTATGTTTATAATCAGAGGTGCTTGGCTATTTGAAAATAGGATTGACCTATGCCTTCAAAAAAGCAATGTTATACATATGTATTTCACATATACTTGATTTATGGTCTTCACAATGGGCTTACAGACACTGCAGTTTTACTTTCAACATGTTCCTTAGAAAGTACTAATAAAAGTGAAGAATACATTTTCATAGATGTGGGAAAATTGTAGTGCCTAATGAGTCTATTAAGGAGCTCTGGTAGCGTAGTGGTTACGAATCGGGCTGCGAACCTTAAGGTCAGCGGTTCGAAACTACCAGCTGCTCCGCGGGAGAAAGATGAGGCTTTCTACTCCCGTAAGGATTTACACCCTCGGAAACCCTGTACAGGGTCGCTATGGGTCGGACCCGACTCGACGGCACTTAACAATGAGTCTATTACAGAAAGAAATTATTTCTGCAATATACAGTTTGGGAGGTGTGCTGTGTGATTACAAAAAAAACAAAAACAAAAACAAAATTTACTTTTAATGTTTGAAAATTTATGTTCTTGTTCAGAAAGAAAAGCATAATATTCAAACTCAAGAGCTATACCTAAGCATTCCATCATAGTGCATGAGTATGTGAAGAGACGTTAAGGTGTGTGTAGCCCAGTACAGAGTGAACAGAGGTTTTTAAGCAAACGCCCTTTATCTTTTCTGCTAGAACAAGTTATTCAATCATGCATTAAGACCTTCCCAGATAACCTTTATAGGTCATGTAGAAAAAATAAAATTTTGGTCCAGCTGAACTCTTTTTATGTTAATGCTTCAAACTTTACTCAGGTGTCTGGTGTAGTGGGTATAATCCATTACACAAACCGTGGTTTTGTGATTTTAAAAGATCTATCAAATATAAATAGTGCTTTCGGGGGTCAATATTTAAGGGTTAAGGCTAATTCTTCTTGGAGTCATCTCATATGGCCCTGGACCGAGTAACAGAAATATTGGAGTATATGCTATAGAGTTGAGTTGGAGAAATGAATGGCCCCGTCAAAGACACAAGTATTACATGTAAAGTTGGAATCGGTTTCCCTGCTCTAAACTGCGATGTTCCACAGCCAGCGGAGCAGCAGGGCCGGACTCTCCAGCTTCTCTGACGCAAAGTTTGCAGGTAGGTGAGCTGGCAGCGGAATATGCTGCAACCTCGAGTCCTAGCGAGCTCTGTCCTCGGGTTTCTGGCTCGGCGGCCGTGGCAGGCTCTGCGTTCAGAGTCAAGGCTTCGCATTATCCTAAGGCTGCCAGGACCAAGTGGACCCCAGAGGTTGTCGCTTTCCCTTTCCCCTGATGCTTTCTGTGAGCCTCTATGTAGAACGTGTTCGTATTTATTTTCTTCCCGGTCTCCAGTGAAATACAAAATTCCGCTGCCCTGACCTTTCGCAGTGCGCCCTATCCGCCCTTCTTTCAGTGTCCTGCCTGCAGAAAGCCTCTCTGCAGCCCAGGGCATGCTGTCCATTTTGCGCGCTCCGCGCCTCCCTCTCCCGCGCTCCCTTCCGAGGGGTGGCTGTGCGTCTGGAGCCTGGAACCCCGGGTTCATTCCTTCTCATCTTTGCAATTTGGCCTCTTTGTATTTTGGCAAAAATATGTGCAAAATATGCATCTAGAGACGAGTCGCCGCGCCGCCAGACGCTCCTCGGCTCCGCTCTCCGCAGCCTCCGCGCCATTTACGTGGTCCTGGCCGTCCGGCCTCTTCCGCCCGCTTTCCCGAGCGGTGAGGACTACACATGGTCCCGCTCCAGCCAGCTCAACCCGTGTCCGCACCCTGCGGAGCGCTGGCGCTTCCCTCTAGGGCCGGACCCTGCTGGGCATGCTCAGTGCACCTACTGGAACCCGACTCTCCTGGGGCCATGATTCCCTCTCCGGGTTTTCGCGGCTGCCGAGGGGGCGATGAGGACTGGAGGTTGGTAGACAGTCAGCGCCTTGTTCAGAGCCCCCTCCCTCGCGCCCGGTTGCGGCCGCCCGCACCGCAAGATGCAGGCCAATCAGGACCCGGGGGTTGGGCCTCTTCCGTCACGCCCTCCCTGTGGGCTTATTGAGAGTTATATCAAGAAATTCAGTTCAGAGAGAGGAGAGAGAGAAGGAGAGAGGGGCAGAGGAGAAGAGAGAGAGAGGAGAGCATGCAAGACAGGAAGGAGCGCCTTTGAGTCTCTGAAGCACGAAAGAGATTACTGATTAGGAATTCTTCAGGCAACTGTCACCCCCGGAGAGCAGCTAGAGAATCACCATCGCCTCAACTCTGACGTTTCCTACAAGAAGTTAGAGACTTAAGCAGCATTGATATCGCATGGAAATGGTATGCTTTATGCTGTGGAAAATACTCCTGAGCTGAAGAAGTGCAACTGGATGTTGTGTGTGTGCTAAATACCAGAAGAGCCCAGACCCAGTGGGTAATAGAGACGAAATGTGGAGAGAATAACTAACGACAAATCTGTGAATTTGTTCTTTGGAGTTGCTAATTTGCCAGCCCGAAGCAACACATTTTACAAGGAGGAAACGTTTTGCTGCTTCTGATTTCTCCCCAAACTGGTGCTACCAGATGCATGGCTTTCTATGTGTTGGAACAAATCATTTCTATAACTGCAGCATACCGGGAAAGGGGAAAGGTTGAGGCAACTAACGTAAGTGTAAAGTTTCGCATGCACAATTGTAAATTCTGTGTTTAGATATCTCCTGCGTGTAGAGGAGGGATGTTTGTAATTGGGTAGAAGGTCGGGGCAGAGCTCACCTACTCGGCTGTATCTGCATCCCTACCTGCATCACTCTGCCGGAACTAATCGCGGGCATCAGCTACCGTGCAGCCTAATGCAGATAAGATTAGTGCTTGAGAACTGACCAGTTCTACTCTAGTAGGTGCCTGCCTGGAGCCTTGCCTCGGTTTAAATTGCAGTTAGGGGAGTATCTAAGCAGAAGGCTTTCTACCTGCATTACTGGATGCAGTATTTATGTGTGGCAGATGGTACAAATATTATAACCAGAGAACAGGGTTAAAGAAACTGCATTTTTTTCGCCCTTTTATGCTCAGAAGAGAATACTGTGCTGTTACAGGGGGAATGTTAACTGCGTTTCACTTACATCTCCACAGTCTCTTCCACCTCTAGAATAAGGAACCTTATATTATTAGGTATTTTTTAAAAAGTTTTAATGTGTTTATTAATTCCAATAGGGATAATTGGACAATATGGAAAAAGGAGAGCAGGCTCTGGGTGAGACATTTGAAGTCTTGGTATTGTGCTTTTAGGCAGTGAAGCTCTGAAGTGGCCAGTGACTATTGCTTGTAATGCTGCAGCAGCATGTCGGGATGCTTGTTTCCTAGTAAAATGGTATTAGAAGGCAGTTGAAGAATTGGGAGCAAAGAGGAAAATAGTCTTTTTAGAAGAAAGACATGACTCAGAGAAGAAAACACATCACATTTGACGTGTGACAAAGCAATTAGCAGCAACCATGGTTAAATACTCAAGAGTTTTCACTTGCACCTAAAAAAACTGAGGGAGGTAGGGTAGAAATGGGAAGGCTGGTAACAAAGGGGGAGGGGAAGGGCAGAAGGAGAACGCATGTTTTGAATTAAGCAGTATCCCAAAACCAGTGGGAGTGAACATAGGTATAAAGCAAAACACACAGGCAGCTGACCTTAATTCAAAAGTAGTGAATTTCCTTTTCTGTGGGCAAATGCAACAAGCAAGGGATATTTAGTGTTTTTTTGGCATCAAGTTAACTTGCAAACTGTAGCAGAGCAAACTGCCATGTTTACTAATAGGCAGAGGAAAGTGTGTTGTGATATTTTGTGACTGTATGTTTTTCTTTACTGAAGAATAATATTGTCTATACGATTGTGTTGACAGTGGCTGTCTCCAAATAAACGATGAGATGTAATGCATCCTCCAGTCCATGCACGCTTCCTCTTGCAATTTGTGCATCATTCCTCAGTGGATACCTTTAAACCCTAGAATCCAAGAAAAGAAAATAAATACATTATCATGGACCTGAGGGATTTTTACCTGTTGGCTGCTCTGATTGCCTGTTTAAGGCTGGATTCAGCGATAGCTCAAGAACTTATTTACACTATTAGGGAAGAATTGCCTGAAAATGTGCCCATAGGAAACATACCAAAGGATCTGAACATTTCTCACATCAATGCTGCCACAGGGACCAGCGCTAGCCTTGTCTACAGACTGGTGTCTAAAGCTGGGGATGCCCCTTTGGTGAAAGTATCCAGTAACACTGGGGAAATCTTCACCACTTCCAATAGAATAGACCGAGAAAAACTCTGTGCCGGAGCGTCATATGCTGAGGAGAATGAGTGTTTCTTTGAACTTGAGGTGGTGATCCTCCCCAATGATTTTTTCAGACTGATTAAAATAAAAATAATTGTCAAGGATACCAATGACAATGCACCCATGTTTCCATCTCCAGTCATCAATATTTCCATTCCGGAAAACACTTTGATCAACAGCCGCTTTCCAATTCCATCAGCCACAGATCCTGACACAGGCTTCAATGGTGTACAGCATTATGAATTGTTAAATGGGCAGAGTGTTTTTGGACTGGATATCGTGGAAACTCCGGAGGGAGAGAAGTGGCCGCAATTGATTGTCCAGCAAAACTTGGATAGAGAGCAGAAAGATACCTATGTGATGAAAATCAAAGTAGAGGATGGAGGCACTCCACAGAAATCCAGCACAGCCATACTGCAGGTCACAGTAAGTGATGTAAATGACAACAGGCCAGTGTTTAAAGAGGGTCAAGTGGAGGTGCATATTCCAGAGAATGCTCCTGTAGGTACCTCTGTGATTCAGCTCCATGCCACTGATGCAGATGTAGGCAGTAATGCAGAAATCAGGTACATTTTTGGTGCCCAGGTCGCCCCTGCAACCAAAAGACTCTTTGCTTTAAATAATACTACTGGGCTGATCACAGTTCAGAGGTCCTTAGATCGAGAGGAGACAGCCATTCACAAAGTGACAGTATTGGCTAGTGATGGCAGCTCCACTCCTGCCCGAGCAACGGTTACTATCAATGTCACTGATGTAAATGATAACCCTCCCAACATAGACCTCAGGTACATTATAAGTCCCATCAATGGCACAGTGTACTTATCTGAGAAAGACCCTGTCAATACAAAGATTGCCCTAATTACAGTTTCAGATAAGGACACAGATGTGAATGGCAAAGTGATCTGTTTCATTGAAAGAGAGGTCCCGTTTCATTTGAAGGCAGTTTACGACAACCAGTATTTGTTAGAGACCTCTTCTTTGTTGGACTATGAGGGCACCAAAGAATTCAGCTTTAAAATTGTTGCCTCTGATTCTGGGAAGCCCAGTTTGAATCAGACTGCCCTAGTAAGGGTTAAGCTTGAGGACGAAAATGACAACCCACCAATTTTCAACCAGCCTGTAATTGAGATGTCAGTTTCTGAAAACAACCGACGTGGGTTATACTTAACAACTATTAGTGCCACAGATGAAGACAGTGGGAAAAATGCAGACATTGTTTATCAGCTTGGACCGAATGCCTCCTTCTTTGATCTGGACCGAAAGACAGGAGTTCTGACAGCCTCCAGGGTCTTTGACAGAGAGGAACAAGAACGCTTCATTTTTACAGTAACTGCCAGGGACAATGGGACCCCTCCCCTGCAAAGCCAAGCGGCTGTGATAGTTACTGTTCTGGATGAGAATGACAATAGCCCCAAGTTTACTCATAATCATTTTCAATTTTTTGTGTCTGAGAATCTGCCAAAGTATAGTACTGTGGGGGTAATCACAGTGACAGATGCAGATGCTGGGGAGAACAAAGCTGTGACTCTATCCATTCTAAATGACAATGAGAATTTTGTGTTGGATCCTTACTCTGGAGTCATCAAGTCAAATGTTTCATTTGACAGAGAGCAGCAGAGCTCCTACACTTTTGATGTCAAAGCCACAGATGGAGGGCAACCACCCCGTTCCTCCACTGCGAAAGTAACTATCAATGTCATGGATGTAAATGACAACAGCCCAGTTGTCATTTCCCCACCGTCTAACACTTCCTTTAAGTTGGTGCCCCTTTCAGCCATTCCTGGCTCCGTGGTTGCAGAAGTTTTTGCGGTGGATATCGACACTGGGATGAACGCTGAACTTAAGTATACGATTGTGAGTGGGAACAACAAAGGTTTATTTCGGATCGATCCAGTAACAGGTAACATTACTCTGGAAGAGAAACCTGCACCTACTGATGTGGGCTTGCACCGTTTGGTGGTCAACATTAGTGACCTGGGGTACCCAAAGTCCTTGCACACACTTGTGCTTGTTTTTCTGTATGTGAATGACACGGCTGGCAACGCCTCCTACATCTATGACTTGATTCGCAGGACTATGGAGACCCCCTTGGACAGGAACATTGGGGATAGTAGTCAACCTTACCAAAACGAGGACTATCTCACCATCATGATTGCCATCGTAGCAGGAGCCATGGTGGTCATCGTCGTGATCTTTGTCACCGTTCTGGTGCGCTGTCGCCATGCATCAAGGTTCAAAGCAGCCCAGAGGAGCAAGCAAGGCGCTGAGTGGATGTCCCCAAACCAGGAGAACAAGCAAAGCAAAAAAAAGAAAAGGAAGAAAAGAAAGTCTCCTAAGAGTTCTCTTTTGAACTTTGTGACCATTGAAGAGTCCAAGCCGGATGATGCAGTTCACGAACCTATCAATGGGACAATAAGCCTGCCAGCTGAGTTGGAGGAGCAAAGCATAGGAAGATTTGACTGGGGTCCTGCCCCTCCAACAACCTTCAAGCCTAACAGTCCGGACCTGGCCAAGCACTACAAATCTGCCTCTCCACAGCCTGCTTTTCATCTCAAACCAGACACTCCAGTTTCCGTGAAAAAGCATCATGTGATTCAGGAACTCCCCTTGGACAACACCTTTGTCGGAGGTTGTGACACGCTTTCCAAACGCTCTTCCACTAGTTCAGACCACTTCAGTGCCTCAGAGTGCAGTTCCCAAGGAGGCTTCAAGACAAAGGGCCCCTTACACACCAGACAGGTAAACGAGCACTTTTACTGGTCTATAAGTACTGCATACAAGTGCCCAGTCAACCAGTATTAACGTGCCAGTGTCTCTTGTTTTGGTCTAACTTTAGCTTAGTTATATCATAAGGAGGGGAGAAAAAAAAAAAAACTTGACCCCTTTTATATTACTCTGGGGCTCAGTCAATAATTTCTAGAACGGTTTTGAAATTTCTGAGTTCTGAGAATTATTTAACTTACCAGTTTCCTTCAAATGGCAAAAGATGAAAAGAGGAAATGATTCCAAACTGTCCTGAGATAGTGTGTGCTGAAGAACATATCGTGTCCTGGTAGGCTAAATTCTACTTCTGGGGTTTCCAAACTGACTGCTTCAAGATGTCCACAGGACCTTTTTTATCTAAAAAGTCACCTTCAGATTTCAACTTTAAAATGATATTTGAAGGTCTGACTGTAATTATGCAGGAGCTGTGGTTGCTAAAAAGGGGTTAATTTTTTTTTTTTTTTAAGTCTCTAAACAAGATAGTAGAATATTAAATGTACATCAGCTGTGAAGCACATGTTTGTTGGTAGATTGCAACTAAGCCATACAGGAAGTCTTCTCTTTGATTTCGAATGATTTTACTATAATTTACTGAAATGGATATTTAATAGAAAGATTTTCAGACTATCCACAATGGCCAAAGTACTCTTTCAAAAAAGAAATGCTTTATTCCTAATATAGCTGATTTATACATTATACAGAAAAGAATGAATCCATTGTAAATATTCTCTCATCTTAGTAATGCATAAGTAATCTGTCATAACTCATTTTAAACTGTGAAATATGCCATATGAAGAGAGATTAAGAGGCTGAGAAACTCATATTTCAACCAAATCCAGAATTAGTTTTCTTAGGTCTAATAATTCCTTGTTAATAAAGATTTAAATGCAGCGCTGTCTAATTTATTTCACTGGTGCTTGTCTGTTGCCACAAAATTTGAATGTCAATAATAGCCTGTAGATGGCACTAGGGTATCATGTCGCTTGTGTTGGCCAGGTGCCAATCCCGCAGTAGTGAGGGAATGGGGGAGGGAAGGATCAAGCTGGTACTACAGCCAAAGATACCTTTTATTTAATGATACTTGCTCTGGAGCAACTAGTATTTAAGTTCAGTTGCTTGCTCTTTTGTGCTTAGTTCTCACCACACCAACTTTTCTAGAATTTTGTAATCTACTTTCTATCTCTGTTGGTATTGACTCTACCTTGTGGTGATGGCCCATTTGAGTGTAATAAAAGATATGATTCAATTTCAGGAAATCAAGAAAAGTAAAATGAAAATGCAAGACATGTTTGACTGCCATTGATTTAGTTTTTGAAAAGTCAAGAGAAATGTTTATTTCTTTTCCTGGAAGGGGTGGGGGATCCTCTTGAAACTCTTGTTTCCCTCTTCCATTTATTGCCTATTACTCTAGGAATTACTTTAAGGCTTCACATTAATAATAGACTTGTTATTGAAAATAACTTTGACAAGACATCTCATGGATACTCTCAGAACATTAAGTATAATACCTATGATTGTATTTCTGAAATCTCCATGTTATAAAGTAAAAGATTAAATCTCTAAAGCGTTTTTAAAAGTCCAGATTTCCAGAGCTAAGTGCCCAGGATGAGGATACTTAAATTTGTATGATAGAGCCAGAAGAGAATATGAGGCTTTTCTGCAAAATGAACTTGGGATGAATTAGTTTCCTGTTTAACTCCATCGGTTTTTGTTTTTGTTTTAAAGAGGTTGATGTTTTAAGACTTAGAAATTGTCCAAGCTTAGTAAAGATTATGAAAAAAAGTTATAAAAGTTACTTTTACAATTCATTGTAGTTTAATTAATTTGCAATTCTTCAAAAAAGTAATTTAGGAAAGTAAAACATGTTTCATTTACTCTTAATGTAAAAGTCACTCATGAAATACTTATGGCATTTTATGATATGCATTATATTTTGAAATTAAGTAATGTGATTGAGAACCTTCCATGTAAAATCTGAAATCTGTTCTCCAAAGATCATGATATTATGCTCCCATACCTTTCTTTTAATATAAATGTGGTAGGCACTAGCATTGGTAGAAAGTTCTCTGATTTATCCACAAAAGTCGGAGTCGTATGCAGTTATATGTAGTGTAGTGACAATATTAAGTGCATTTCAGCAAAGTATAGAAAGGCCTTTTCGTGAGGCTTAGTCATAAGATTATTTGTTTGAATGATGTAATCTTTCAAATAGGATGTTAAGTAATTCTTTAACTGGAACTAAAGTACATTTTAAACATTCTTGAGGCTATTGTGCCATTTACTCTTGTAGTAGGCATTTGGATGTTCAGATGTAGCTATAATTCAGCGTTATGATAAAGTGCTATTGAAATGGCTTTGATTATAACTTTCATAAGTTTTCATACTGAAAGGGAAAAATCAGTGTTGGAGGAAAGGAGTATTTGAAGTGTACAGAGAGGTAATGCTGATGGTAGTTGTACCAGTTTCCTATAAAAGAGTTATTTTTTCTCTGAGAAAAGAACAAGTATCATGTACTGACATTTTAATTGTCTTCACTCATCTCAATGATTGTTTTCTGAACACATTCTAGTTGGAGCTGAAAAGTGAAAAAAAAATAAAAAACTTTTTGGATTTCAGCTACTTCACTTCAGCTAGTGACTTGTAAACTAAATATATCCCAGTAGCTACACAAATTTTGAAACAAACATAGATTTATTGCTACAAAAGCTTTCAAAGAACTTTATAAACTAGCATAAAACCTATTTAGTGTTTTAGTTGGGGTCAGGGCAAGTATGTTGTTAATAGGATTTTTTTGTTTGTTTGTTTGTTTGTTTTTACCGTATACTGATATTTGATATATGACTAAATGCAAGATTCTTAGGTTAAGGGTTACCAGATTTAAATAGCAGTAATTTGATTGTCTATACAATGAAAAAGTAATATTTTTACCCTATGTATTTGTTTGGGGTTTATTGGTACCTAGCTTGGCTATTTTTTTCTCCTACTGTTTCCCCACCCCCCCCTTGTTACTCTGCAAAAAGATGTGTGAAACAATTATAAATTTGTCCACCTCAGTCACTTCATTTTACTAAACTTACACTTTTCTTGATTATAATAAATCTGCCACTGAATAGCTCCAAATTATTTTTGGAAGTAAATTTATCATTCACAGATTGAGTGAAATTTTCATATTTTAGCCAAAGATCATGTCATAATATTTTTTAATGAAAAAAAGAAAAGTTTGCTGTTATAGAGCTAAAGATGATTGTAGCATAATAAACTCCTATAGGACTTTAAATGATAGTCACTGGAGTATTTTCTCTAAGAGAGGGGAAAGTATTTTCAACAGATATAAAAAATATATATATATGCATATATCTCTATCTATCTATCTATCTATCTATCTATCTATCTATCTATCTATCTATCTATCAATCTATCTATCTATCTATCTATTCTGTATTTAACATGCCTCAGAATCACCTGGAGGACTTGTTAAAACAAAGGTGGTTGGGACGCAATCCTGGAGGTTCTGTTTCAGTACCACTGTGGTGGGGCCAGAAAATTTCCTTTGGCTAGCAAGTTCCCAAGTGATGCTGATTCTGCTAATCCAGAGACCACACTTTGAGAAGCACTTCTTCTTAGCACTGTGGAACAAGATATGCCAGCACCTTTGCCTTTCAGATGATCATTTCCAGAGGACTGGTTTTTGCACAGCCCAGTTCTTAGCCCACTTATCGATAGCTGTTTTATTGTAGCTGGAGGCTTTACTGTAAACTGTTTATTGTTATTTCCCAGCCTGGCTGATAACATTTGAAGAATTAATTTTCTTGGCCCTAGTGTGTGTGGCATATATAGATACATATACCAAATGAAAATATTAAAAGAAAAAAGAGGTGACCTATTTACATTTGACAACTTCTTTAAGTAGTAGAACAATTTGTGATAGTTGTACTAGAATTTGGTCCTAGGTGAAAAGTCATGGTGACTTTGGCCCTAGGTGAAATACTCATTGTACAACCTAGACACCCTGACTTAAGGTTTTCACAATCTAAAGTAGTATTTGCTTATATCTAAATTTGTGTATGCATTGCAGAAATTATATACTGAACATGCATATGAATACTATACCTAAGTGTATTCATGCACTTGTAAAGTATGAAGAGAATTGCTTCTATTCCAAACCATTTATAGATATAGTGCACTTAAGATTACTTTATATTTTTGAAAAGTACAACCACAGAAAATGTGATTATGTCTTGTAAAGTACACAAGAAAGTCACAGAATTACTATTTAGGACAGTGAGAAAGAAAAGTTCAATTGAAAATCAAGGAAGCTAAAATCATCTAATATGAGCTTAACAAAAACTTTACAATATTTTAAACTACTGAAGTTTGGAGTATGTAGAGAGTGACAGTTGAAATCGGCTCCCCAAAATGTATACTATTTTTTAAAAGTTATCAGTTATGGTTTATGTTTTTATACCTTCTATTTTGCTAAGTACTCTGTAGTCATGAGCTTACTTTCCACATTACAAGGCAGAAGATACCCAGGAAACACTTGGATATTAATTCAGGAATTTGAATTGAGAATGGGTCATCCAGTTAAACACCCTGCCTTCCCTCTTATGTTTGTTGGGAAAATATCTGATTTTTTTTTTCTTTTCAGTTTGGTACTCTTAAGCTACCGAATTTAAGGTACACATGAGCATTAGGTGTCAGTAACCTTAAGAAGAATCATAATGAAAGTCACCATTTTATTAAGCATATCGGTTGATTTCTGAACAACTGTGAGCAGAGAAAATAATTTCTGTATTTGAATATTTTGTGATTTTAAAAAAACAAATATGATTATTGCAATTAGCTCTAGGTACAGAAGCAATGCAAATTGAAGTTGGCCTTAGTTTCAGATAAGTCATTATCCTGGTGACAGAGAATAGAGAACACCAGTAAAATTACCTACAACCCTGAGATTACTCTTATGGACATATATCAGATATCCATGAACTAGATTCAAAATGTTAAAAGTTATATCTTAGTAAGCTTCCCCCACACGTATGAGTTGAGGTATATAAGTGACACTTTAATTATATTTCCTCAGAGCTCTCATTTTACAATTATTTTTATTTTGTTAGAGTTGTTGTTTACTTTCTAAAACTTTCTGGGGAGTGCAGAAAACTAGTCCAAAGTTGGAAGATGCAGAAGTTGTGTTGATCTAATCCCACTGGACTTTGTGGCTACAGGGTTTCAGGGCCATATTAATTGGCTGGTCTGCTCTTTAGTACTTTCTCAGCCTACTTTTGTCAGAGTTAAACTCTTGGCTCAAGGATACTCAAACAGCAAACTAATGAGTCTAGTGGATTGTTTCCTACTTTACAATATTTTGGGTACGCTTTCTCTGAATTTAGTCTGGTATTTCCTTAGAGGAAGTCCTTTCTGAAAACTGTGAGTTTGTCTCTTTAGTGAGTCTTGCTAATATTAATAAATCATTCTTAATACCATGGTTACCTTATTTGGAAACAAATGAAGAATTATTTACTGTGGGCATTTTTGTTTTGTCCTTCTTGCCACCTGATGTTGTGTTGATTAATTTTTCAGAGTGCATTACGCATTAGGGCCATACATATATAAAGTTTATATCGAATTTGTAGACTATGGTACTAAACACAAGGCAGGCTTTATGGGGATTGGATCAGGAAGTGGTTGTCAAGTTTTCAGTACCTGGAGGCATCAGACTTAACAACAAGTGAGGATGCTAAATGTCTTATGGGTTTTTAAGTAGTAGCCCAAATCTGCATTAAACTACAGAAGTAAATCCAAATGTAGTAACACGATCTATCCTATATGTAGGAAATATACTCTGCTGTTTAAGATTCCATCACTTGTTATTTCACAAAGCTGTTAAATCTGTCAGACATTTCATTTGGAAAGGAACACATGCTTTTTGCCTTTATTTGATACAAACCTATTGGGTTGTCAGTCATCAGAACTGTAGAACAAGAAAGATCTATTACCATGATTGACATTTTGGTTAGGGTTTATGTTCTTTTTTCCCTAAACAAAGATTCATTAAAATTTTAAATTCTTAAATAAGTTAAACAACTGTCCTTTTATTACCATTAAAGCATAATGGCAGGAATCAACTGGAAAAACAGGCCACAGTTAATCTAGCTCACTCATAATCGTATAAATGCTATGTTTGTCACCTACAGACATGACATCAGGTTTAGTAGCCAAAACAGTAGATATTTCTGAGCTATAACATATAACTTGAAGTCTTCAGAACTCAAAGTTTACTATAGATCTGTTTTTACATACTTACCTATTATTTAAGTGACATGAGAAAATATTTTCTCTGGATCTGTAACAGTTTGACAGATGTCAGCACCATAAGCCCCGCTCACATTTAAAATGATGGAAGTGGGACCACCTGTATGGTTAGAAGTGGTGGAGCTGTACGCACAGGCAGGCAAATCATTCGAGGCATATTTGATTGATTCATCCTAGTCATTTTCCAGAATTCCTTGAGAAATTATATCAAATTAACTTACTTCTTCATGAAAAGAGTCTAGAGCCGCTTCAGCATTCTAGAGCTGCTTCAGCATTCATTAATGTATAGATTTTTAATTATGTGGACTGCAGGGTAGAAAAAGTTGGTCTTTTAAAAATCATATTCGTGTATCATCTTGTAACATTCCTCTCACACCCCCCAGCTGTATTTTAGTATCTGACCATCTTCATGTTTTAGTATTATGCTGCTTTGTTAATATCCAGTCTCTGGCCCTTTGCAGTCTGTTAGCAGTTGATTAAGAAATACTCTAATCCCTTTCAGGATATTGAGAAACTAATGGATTGCGGAGTATTTGGGTCTTTAAGCTTCAGTTGTAAATGGTATGAAGAATTGTCATTCAGCTGATATTTGCATATATCTCTCTCAGTGCTAGTTACTTTGCTTCCTTTTTTGTCCTCCTACTAATCTTCAGCTTTCATTCTGAGAATATTTATTTTAGACGGAAATAAGTGTGCCAGTGATAGAAATTTAGGATTCACCTCCAAATGAATGGCATCACAGACAGGGAAGTTCTGGCACATTTTGCATAGATCTGTATGAACACAGTGAACCCTTCATAAGCTCTTAGATTGCAGGAAATCAGTGCTGAAAATTAAGTGGGGTTTTAAAGATTTGAAAAGTAGAGAGCTTTGTATAATGCTGGTATTGCAGGTGCCTATTAAATATGAAGTAAAGGCTTTGTAATACAACTAGCTAACACATTTCCCTCCACATTAGAGTGATTTATAGCCCAAGGAATTAGCCTTGTCTATTTTTCCCCAAAATGCTGAAACACTG
>NW_006408581.1:7481542-7521217 GCF_000296735.1 Chrysochloris asiatica | reverse complement strand
ATATATATATATCCAAATGCTTGTGTTAGAATGGGCTGCTTTGCTCTTTGATGATTTTAGTTCATCTTGATGGACAATATAGAGCTGCTTACACTGACCTGTGGTACCTCTGACACCCATGATCTCTGGCCTTCACCTCTCCTGAGAAGAAACCCTCTTCAATGATCAAATCAAACAGAAACCCTAGGTACCTGTAAGATTACACATTATCATAATGGAAATGAAAACGGCTGGGTACTGAGTGAGAACTTTGATCCTCATAGGAATTGCAATTGAATCGTTGATCTAACTGTACTTTTAGACTTCCTCTTTGCACCATTGTCAATAATCTGTATTTGTATTACAGCATTTCATTTCTAGACATAACATAGGTTTCAATATGCTTACCTTCCTGACAGTGTTCAGTAAAAATGCCTTTCAGTTTTCCACTGCTTAATATCTTTGACTGGCTCTGTTAGATATGAATCTGTAGAAATAGCCATTCATATTTTTTTTAGTGATTTTATAAACCCTATATTTTTTGTCTACCAGAAAATGGATATAATCCATGCACAGTCTACAGTAGATACAATGACTTGCAGAGAATCGTGATAGATGATTGATTATGAAAACAAAACATTTTCTGTGTGTGTGTGTATATGCAAGACAATAGCAACTGCAATTCAGTGAATGAGGTGTTACGGGTTTTTTGTTGTTTTATTTTCCTCATTAAACAAACCTCAACAAGGAGAATAATGGAAATACAGAAAGATTTAGAAAATGAAGCTGTATCTTTTATTGAAAGAAAATGTCTTCTGCTGACAGTAGTTCTATTAGTAGATCTTTTCTTGAGGAAAAGAAAAACAACAAAAAAAAACAACAACTACTGGTGCTTTTTGGATTCAGAGGATGCAACCAATCTGTGCCTCTGTGTGATAGCAGCTGCATGCTGAGGACGTTCAAATACATGGCTACGGAGGATTCTGCAGGAACCTTTTTGTAGAAGGCACAAGTGACAAATGGAGAAAAAATGGAGTTAGTTCTGAGTTGATGCCCTCCTGTGTCATATATTCATGTTATTGAACCGATTTTCACATTGGAAGCCAAAAATCACAATAACCTTCACTCTGTGTGTCAGCTGTGAACATACCTGGATTGACAAGTTGTCTTTCCCCAGTTCTTGTCATTCACTAGGTAGACCATATTCATTTACATTGTATAATAAACATCTTCTTCCTCAGTTTCTAGATCCATTTGAACAGGGCACAGAATCATTTCAGTATATATTTCCTCAGCAATAAAACAAAACAAAACCAAAACACCAAACAATTTTGCTCCAGAAATATTTATAAGTGTCAAAAACAAACAAACAAAAAACCCATAAATGTATCCTTCTTAGAAATAACAACTTGCTTTTTATTCTGACTTAGGGTTTCAGATAAAGTATTTTTCCTGTGCTATTTTTAAAACTGAGTTTTTCTTACTGATGTCTTTTTCAAAGTTAAGGAATAGTATTAGATTTGTGGTTATATAAATTAATAATGTCCCCATGCATTTCTAAGTCATTTGAATTATTTCAAACATAAAAGAGATGTTAGTATTTTTTATGAAAATGAATTGCTATTTTGTTTTTGCTGTGAAAATGAAATGAGTATCAGAATTGCATTCAACTCTAGTAAAAACAGACAGGATCTCTGGGACATCTTAGTTTGATGTGAACTCATTTTTATTCTTGGTCTTCACAGCTAGATCTTCTGCCAAGCAGTGGCAACAAAACATGTTGAATTCAATGGTTTTTAAACATGGTAATAATTAAGCAAAATCATTTTGAGACTGCAAGTCTCTGTTTTAGACAATTAAATTCTGCTTTAGCTAAGGGTTATTGACTTCTGGATGATCCTGGGAGCAACACTCCTCAGGGCTGAAACTATTCCTGCAGGATCATCTGTTATTGGCAGGGGCTTTGCATCCGCTCCAGCTGAGGTGATATCAACCCCAGGTGTATATTCTGGGTTGTTCAAAACAAGGTCTTGGTTCCTGGTGATCGTTCAGCCTCAAATGGCTACTCTGTCAAGTCAAATATGGGTCTAACATATTTTTAAGCACCATGACTTTGAGAATTTAAGAAATCTCAAAGATAGTGACCTTATCTTACTCATCTTTATACTTCAAAGACTGAGCCTAAAACAGTGCCTCCTGTTGTCTTCCAGTGGATTCTGACTCATAGCAGCCTTAGAGGGAAGGAATAGAACTGCCACATAGGGTTTCCAAGGTTGTAAATCATTACAGAAGCAGATTGTCACATCTTCATGCCACAGAGTGACTGCTAGATTCTAACTGCCATCCTTTTGGTCAGCAGCTGAGAGCTTAAAGATGTCCTTCTTAGGCATTCAATTCAGGTTAACCTAACTTGAGCTTAATAGGAATCAGACTTTATACATGCATAGCATTTTCCATTGTATTTAGTGTCTGTAACAACTATATAAAGAAGACAAGTTCATTTTATTCAACATATGAAAATTGAATTTCACAAAATTAAGTGCTTTTCTTCACTTTACCTAGCTAAAATCAGTGATTTCTATTTCCAGTCTAGAAAGAACTGTGTCCTTTACACTGAAATTTCTTCCCAATGTGACCTATTGCCACTTGAAAAACACTGTTTTCAACCAGATAAAAGTTTGAAACACAATGCTTCATTAGTGACATTGTTTCTATTGAAGACAATTGTCCTTTATTACCTTTTTTACACTATGTTACATATAAAGCAACTAAGTGCATTCATATTGTTATTCATGAGTTACCTCCCAGTAAAGGGACACTGTCACTTTCCCACTGCCATTGTGTCAATTCCCACTCACAATCCTATAGGACAGAGTGAAATTGCTCCTTATGTTTTCCAAGACTGTAAATCTTGATGGGAGCAGAGCACTCATCTTTCTCCCTCAAAGTGTTTGGTGGATTATAAGTTCTGACCACCAGTTAGCAGTCTGACACTTAACCCAATGTGCCAATGTAGCTCCTTAAACTAACACTTGTTTTTGCTGGGTATCATTGAGTTAGTTCTAATTCATAATGATCCTTATAGGATTTCCGAGGCTATAAATCTTTATGGCAGCAGAAAATTTGATCTTTCTACTGTGGAGTATCTGGTGGCTTTGAACTGCTGACCTTATAGTTAGCAGTCCAGTGTTTATCCTATAGTACCACTAGTGCACCTTAAACTAATACTTGTTGTTGTTGTTAAGTGCCATCAAGTCTGTTCTGATCCATAAAAAATAAATAGATGTTGCCATAACTGGATTCCCACTCATAACAACCCTATAGATAGAGTTGAATCACCCCATAGTGTTTCCAAGGCTGCAGTCTTTACAAGGAGTCCCGGTGTGGCACTGTAGGATAAATCACAGGACTTCAAGGTCAGTTTGAACAACAAGGCTGGTGGTTCAAATTCACCAGACACTCCTTGGAAACCTGATACAGAGCCTCTATGAGTTGGAACAAAATCAAAGGCACAACAACAACAATCTTTATAGAGGCAGCCAGTCATAGCTTCCTGCCACAGAGCAGGTGCTGGGTTTGAACCTTTGAGTTAGCAGCCAAACACTTAACCACAGAACCACCACAGCTCTTTCATTAGAACATAAGACCATATAAAAAAAAAGTGATTAGTAAATGACACACCGAAGTTTAACCTACTCTAGTCCTGTGACAAAGACCAAAATGAATAAAGAATATAGAGAGTTCTGAAAGTCTGATCTCTATGGCACCCCTCTATTGCATTTAAGATACATGTCTCTGGATGTCCCATGGAAATGCACGCTGGTCCTCCCTAATTCCATACAAGAATAAGTGGAGGTATTCTATACAAACTCTGCATTTTACCATTTTTAAAACAATGAAGTATAAATTACATCTTGAGATTATTTATTAGTGTTTTCACTCATTTATGATTACTATACATAGAGTAAGGAGCTCTGGTAGTGTAATGGTTATGAATTGGGCTGCTAACCTCAAGGTCGGCAGTTTCGAAACTACCAGCTGTTCCATGTGAAAACGATGAGGTGTTCTGCTTCTGTAAAGATTTGCAGCCTTGGAAACCCTGTGCAGGTACTTAACAACAACATACACAGAGTAGAAAGGGAAGCAGAGAATTAGCAATCTGCTGATTTTGATGTACATAAATACACTCTTCCATCACTTAGTCAGTGGTATCTGTGGTTTACATCTTTTCTCATTTTTTACACCACAATGCGTCTGCCCTTCTTAACATCCCTGCGCCCCCCCCCCCCCCATTGGTATATAATGGGAAAGGAAGAGTGAGATGAGAAAATACCAAATAAACAAGATCAGATTCCTTCTCTTCTAAACCTCTTCATCTAAATTTTTAATTTAAATCTTGGAATATTTAGGTTATTTTGAATGGTTGCTTCCAAGCATAATGATCAATAGATTTACTTTGATATCTGCTTGCTAGAGGAAAGTATTTTTAAAAAGATATCACTTTAATCTTCCTTTAATAGACATTCGAGCCAGCTAGACATTACCCGAGAATCACATATAAGTTCTAAAAAGAGAAGCAAAATAATAATTGAGTAGTGATTAATACAGTGTCTAGCTACTATAGTAATTTTAGAAAGATACATTTGGTGTCTAATGGAATTCCTAGAATAGTTTCACATTCTCAAGACTCGAATGGACCTTTGAGATTATTTGGCCTATTTAATTCTTTTCCAACTTGCAAAACTGAGACTATGAGAAGTAGTTTGATGTCTGGAGTAAGAAAAATGACTTGATGATCTAACTTTGTGTGATATTGAGCATATCTTTTATATGTACTGATCCTTGGTTTTCATGAGTGTAATCACACCGAATGCATTGGTTGTTATGAGATTAAATGACTTGGTCCATATAAATATCTGGCCCATAGTTGGCAGGCACTCGAAAAAGATACCTGTTTTCTCCATTCATTTAGTCCAAGACTTTATAGTCTGCCTGTGATGCAGGCTCCCAATTTTATGTAATGCATGTTGTTTTAGCTTTGTATTTGGTGATTTTCTTGATTCTGAGCTTTATCATATATAACTCCTCTTTGTGAATATGCTTTTAATTTAAAACATTCTTTTTTTGTTTGTTTGTTTATTTGAATGTTCTGAAAAGTTGGTCTTTAAATCAGCACTAGAGTATGGTAGGTAAGATGCGATGTGCTGTTTTGATCTTAGTTCCTGTTGTTTCATGTTTGTGTAATTACATCATCTTTCATTTTGAGCATTTTACCATTTTATTTTGCATGTTGTACTTTAAAATTATTCTGCTCCTTTTAGTGTTTGTTATTAATTTACTTCCCTGTCAGTTGATTACCCATAGCAGCTCCCTCTCCCTCCTCTCCACCCCTGTCTCTGGATTTTCACCTTATACATCACTCCTATTACAAAACTGCATATAAGAGAGAGGATCTGTTTCTCAGTCAGTACTTAACACAGCAGGAGTCATTTGAAACCTGCTGGTTCTTGCTTCCAATTATTCCATAGACTCAAAAGCATATCTGTTGAAGTAATGGCATCCAGAGTGTAATCAAACTAGTTAAAATGCATTGGTGTATATCAATTTCTAGGATTCATCAAATTTCTACTGGAAGCCAAATAACCAATATTTTTGTACATTTCCCTCATTTAAAATTATATAATTCATTCCTTAATATATATATTCATTCCTTAATATATATATATATATTATATTATATATTCATTCCTTAATTTCTCTTAATATTCTGGGTCAAAACTCATTGCCTTGTGTTGAAACAGCTGACATCATCAAGCTAAAGTCAATGATTTGGATTTGGGACAGGATACATTGGGGATTTGTTACTAATGCAGGCAACTTTATCAGCTTAAAAACATATAGATGCAGTCATATTTCAATTAACTCTGTGTTAATTAGATGGGAAAAACTAAGTTTTTACAGTCATGTTGACCTTTACCACCCTCTCAGTACAATTCAGTTATTTTTTGATTGGCTTCTGGTTTTGTTCTCTCATATATACAGTGTCCCAATGGGAATAATAGACTTTAAAAGCAAACCAGAAAAGAAAATAAACACAAACAAAAACAATGACAACCCTAACTCATTTGCTGTGGTTGGAAAAGTTCAAACAAACAGGTAAAAATTGGCAAAGTGGTATAATTTCCCTTAGGCTGCACAGGTCTGGTACAGAACCAATTCTGGGGGTATCACAGGACCACAGTTGTGCACAGGGTCACTGAGACCAACCAACTCCCTGGGGCCAACAGCAACAATTCTTTGATCTAGGCTAAGATGTGATCTTACAGCCCTGGGATACTCAGTATAGTATGGAATGGATCTTGAGTATCAGACCTCATAGAATGGTTGTAAGGATTAAAGAACAGCACATAGTAGATGTTCGATAAATGCTAGTTTTTACTTCCTACTCAATCTCACTATAGCGACATGCATGAGATAATCAAACAACGTCAAGGTATTACATTTTCAGTGGCAAGAATCAGACCTTAAGGATATGAATTCATTGTTTTATTTGAAATGTTTACCATTCTCATGGCATAAAATGCATAAAATATCCCATGTTGTTGTTGTTAAGTGCCATCCTGTTGAATCAGTTTCAACTCATAGTGACCCTGTATAGGGCTTCCAGGGTGCAACTGGTGGGTTTGAACCACTAACCTTGCTGTTCATTGCTTATACTACAGCATCACACCAGGTCTCCATATGTGGTATGTTATTGTTGTTAAATGCCATCAAATTGGCTCAGACTATAGCAACTCTGTCCAAGGAACTCTGGTAGCTCAGTGGTTACAAATCGGGCTGCAAACCTCACGGTCAGCAGTTTAAAACTACCAGCTTTCTGCTCCTATAAAGATTTACAGCCTTGGAAACCCTATACAGGGTCACTATGAGTCGGAACTGACTCCACGGCACATCACAACAACAACAACATAGCAACTCTGTATAAGGTTTCCAAGGAGAAGCTGGTGGGTTTGAATCACCCACCTTGTGGTTAACAGTTCAGTGGTTCCCCAACAGCACCACACTAGGATTCCGACATATTACATTTTGTTGTTTTTAATTGTCTTCAAAACCGTTCCTACTCATAGAGACCTTGCATATGGTTTCCAAGAAGTGGCTAGTGAGTATGAACCTCTGACCTTGCAGTTCAAACTGACCTTTTGGCCCAGTTCTTAACCTATAGGGCCTCACCAGGACTCCTGATATACTACATGTAGTTGTTGCTAAGTGCTGTTGAGTTGGTTCCAATTCATAGTGACCCTGTATAGGGTTTCCAAGGAGGAGCTGGTGGGTTTGAACTGCCAAACTTGTGGTTTGCAGTCCAGTGGTGATCCTACAGTGCCACACCAGGAATCCAATATACTACAGAGCTAAGTGTAAGTTAGGATAGTCAGTATTTTGAACTGTCCATATCATGATATTCTTTATCAACTCTTAAATGGAGAGCTGATTATTCATCCAAGGAATGTAAATTATGTAAACTCCAGTTCAGACAATTATCAAATGCTTATTCTGTGAAGAGAATTATCTTTCCTGCACTATACCTCTCATATCTTTCTCTGTGTGATCAGAGTTCACTTGATTCTCTAATAGAGCAATTGGAATAGTGTTTTCGGCCTGCCAAACACTGACCTTACCTTATTTGTGCATAAGCCTGACAATTAGATAATATCCAGCCTTATCACTAAGCTATTGGATTTGGTGTGGCATTATAGGATAAGCACTTGACCCCAAGGTCAGTTTGAACCGAAAGGTCGCTGGTTCAAACTTTCAAACTCACCAGCGGCTTCTCAGAAACTCTATACAGGGTCATTATGGGTCAGAAACAACTTGACGGCACTTAATAACAACAATAAACCGTATTATATTTTCTTTAATGAGTATACAGAAATTTATTCCTTAGTTGTTTCCTATAGTTTTACATTTTTATTCATTGTTTTATTCTTTTTGCTGCTCAAAACTAGAGCTATGATCCATTGGGATACCCACAAATTAGGCCTCTTTTTAATTTTTTTTGTTAATTTTGTTACTCAGCAGACATTTATTTAGTAACTGTTGTAAGTCATGAGCAATGCTAACAATGGAAATTAGAAAAGAAGAAAATAAAAAGAGAGAGAGAGAGAGAGAGAGAGAGAGAGAGAGCGAGCGTAGCATTAGCTTTGTTTTAAAAAATTCCAGTGGATTTTAAGTATACTACTTTTTCCTAGGAATTTCTCTTTTTTTTTTTTTCTTTCTTTAATATGGGTTCTCTCCTGGCGTTAAATTGATATGATAATTACCCTGAAATATAAAAAAGAGGATGTTTAAAAAAAATTTTTTTAAAAAACTAGTGTTGGAGACTTGATCTTTCAGTAGGGTAATAAAATTCTAAGATCTATTACCCTAATTATAAAAATGCCAGATTTAAAATTTATCCTTTGGTTAATTTAGAGGGAAATGCACTTTTTCATCCTTAAAATCACACTTCTTCTAGAGGCAAAGGTGTTAATAAAATATAGTTGCAAGTAAAACTTCATTTTTGTAACTGTAAAAGATTAGCATATTTGCTACATTAAAAAATTACTTTAAAAGCCTGGTGCACATTGATAATGCTGTGTTATAATGCAAGGGTTTTTTTTTTAAAAAAATAAGCATTGTCTAAAAATTGAACTCTGCATGTATAGGCATCCATTTTCAAAGGGACATTTTGATTCATAATATTCTCCAAAATCATGTTTCAGACTTACCCTTTCAAAAGACATAAGCTTAACATAGACATGGAACATAGACGTTAAACCCTGGCTGAAATAAATGTTTGGTTTAATTGGCTCTTACCTCCAGATGGCTCAGATTTTGGCAAGTCCATTTTCTTATGAATATTTATCACAATATTTCAAGGAATTGATGCAGTGACACAAGCCTGAAAATAGAGACCTTTATTACATATAATTTTCTCTTAAATTGAGGGATGTTACATACTTACAATTTGGTTATTCTTTAATCTTTGAAGAAGGAAATGTCACATATGGACTTCACATTTCAGGCAAGACAGACTTATTATTTTTAACATACTTAACCATTTCCAAAATCCTATTGTTACATATGGATGGATGTTTATATAAGCAGGTTATTTCAAAATTCAACATCCTATTCAAGTAAAAGTCATTGTTTTTGAAAACCAATGCAAATGTTGTTTCACCTGCACATTCTTATGCCGACATATTTTAGAAGATAAATCTTTGCTGCCAGAAAATTGTACTATTTTAATTGCAATTAGGCTTCTGTGATAAACCATCAAGCTGGAGTCTAACTCTAAAAAGATCTTTCCAACTGTTCTGTGGAAACTTGGGCAACTATCACCAAGTAATTACTATAATTTAAATGAAATACAAAACTGAAACCTGCTAACATATGTAGACCTCAGGAATAAAATATGAATTAGCACTGGATAATTAAATATGTTGATTAAGATATAAATAACATTTTGGTGAAATCAAGTATGAATTGATATACCCAATCATGTAACTAGATGCAATTCAATTTTTGAATATTGTGAAAAATAGGCAGTTTGGTTACTTGATTTAGAACCAAACAATGGCTAGTTTAAGATCAGTAAGACAGTTACAGTTAAATAAACACTGGTATGGAAATCATAGAAGTGTTTCACTATCTGTAATAACCAATTTTTACATGAAATCATAAATGTGTTACTGACAGTGATAGCTACTGGGTGATTTTACATAATTTCCATTCTCTTGCTTATCATGCTTCACACAAGTGCCTAAGCATTGCTTTACCAAAGAAAATAAATCAGGCATAGCTATTACAATGAACACTTGGGTTTTGTTTGTTGATTTGGTTTTTTATATCCCAAACTTTGATACACATTATTTTCAGATTTTGGGTTATAGTAATGTCCTTTTCAAAGCCATTTTTTCTTTGCTAAAATTTACCTAGCATTTTGATAATTCAGTTTTCTCCTCTAAAAATTAAATGATTCTTCACAGCCATTATTTTGTTCATTTTTGCTATTAAAATATGGACTAGAGCTTTTTTGTTAATTACTTGGAGCAACAATCACCCTTGACATGTTTTTCTTTGTTACCCAATATCTGCAATATCCATCAGGACTGCTGCTTTCTTCTGCTAGTTGATGTGTGTTTAGACAATGCAAGTCAGTATCAACATTGGTTCAAGAAAAGCAAATACAAAATAAATCACATGACTAAACTTTCCTGAGAATTTGCAATATTCCCATTGTGTGCATAAGCTATGTTATCACCCTCTTGCCTTGGCACTGATAACACAGCTTTGTAGTTACCTTTTTTGAGTTTTTTTCCCTCCTAAATCAGAAATCATGAGACACCAGAATTAAGATCTCAAGTAAATGTCTGATGCTTATATTTTGATTGGAAAACTATCAACCTAAAATAGATACCTAGCTACCTATTTTAATTTTTAACAGTCATATTACTCTAATTAGGTATGATTCATTTTTCCTTTTGTAGTAAGACAGTAAGTAGGGTTTAGTATTCCAACATTTGTGAATGTTAGAGAATTACACATAGTCTTTGGGTAATGAGTAAATATGATTTAGAAAATGTCAAACAATTGTAGTTTTGACTGATGCTACCATTTGTGATCAGTAGAAGTCTTAGAAAAGCTAATTAAATCAAATAATGCTCATTGATTTTATAGGCAGGCAGTTCATTCAAAGACAAAATAGTTAGAGAAATAAGCTGAATAACCAGACCTGTCAATCTATTGCTGAAGGAAAAGCAAGTTTGGAATTAAAAGGATCAAATTACAAATTTGGTAATAATTTCATTTGCTTGAAATATGTGGTTGCTGTAAATAGATCCACTCATTACTCAGGGAGAAAAAAAAAAAATACCTGAAATAGTATCTAGACCTACATACAACCTGACTGCCAAATAACAAGTGCTATGAGGCTGTGTCGGAAAGTATTGCTACTAGTGTTCTTATTCATATAAGCACAGATTTACTCCCAAAAACCATGTTTAAACATGTCACTGCAATCAGACAAGTTCTCTCAGTAATACACCTGCCTTAGCATCATTAGAGTGCCTTCAGAAAAACAAAACAAAACAAAACACAAAAACCAGTCCAATCAAAACTGTGGCTTTTGTGGGATCTGTTAAGCCAGTTAAATTGAAGGCAGGGAGACCATCTCATACAATAACATAACAGTGACTGCCTTTTGGGGTTCCAGAGGAATACTTTATATAGGAGGAACACAGTGGGTCTTCAGAATACACACTGGATTTCAAACCACAAGGTCAGCTGTTAGAACCCACTGGCCATTCCGTGGATGAAAGATGAGGCTTTCTGTTCCTGCAAAGACTGACAACCTTGGAAACCCTTTACTGGGTTGCTATGAGTCATTACCAACTAAACATCACTTAACAACAACACAAGATGACCATGGGGCTTATTGTTAAGAAGTTTACAGAAAATTGAAAAACTCTATTGATGAAAAAAAGGTCAGAAAAGTAATGTCAAAGAATTTTTGTTTTCCCTTTATGACAATGTAACTGCTCCTTCTTTAAGTGTTGCAAGGGCTCTTCTATATGAGAATTTAATTAAGAAACCTTACCCTATCCATACTAGCATGCTGATCTCGACCCTTTAGATTTCTTTTTGTTCCCGAGACTCAAAGAATATTAAAAGGGTGCATTATTTGAGTCAATTGAGGATGCCCAAACTGCCATTATGACAAGGTGAGCATCAACTAGCAAGGAGTTTTTCCAGGAACAGTTGCTATTGTTTGGTTCCAACTCATAGTGACCCATATACAACACAACAAAACACTGTCCCGTACTGTGACATCATCACAGTTATTACTGTGTTGGGCCCACTGTTGTAGCCACTGTGTCAATCCATCTCAATGAAAGTCTTCCTACTTTCGTGGCCTTCCACTTTACCAAGTATATATCCTTCTCCAGAGACTGGTCCCTCCTAATAACATGTCTAAAATACATGAGAGGAAGTCTTGTCATCTTGGCTTCTAAGGTGTATTCTAATTGTACTTTTTCTAACACAGATTTATTCATTCATGTGACAATCCATAGCATATGTAATATTCTCCAACACCATAATTCAAAAGAATCAATTGAAGGAAGGTTTGTTGTTGCTGTTAAGTGCCGTCGAGTTGGTTCTGACTCATAGCAACCCTGTGTAGGGTTTCCAAGGATCAACTGGTGAGCATGAACCCCTGACCTTGCAGTTCAAACCGACTTTGCAGTCCAGTGTATTATCCCAAAGTGCTAGAGAGATTAAACCATCACCTTCGGAAGTGTATAGACCTAGATGGAGGATATGTTGAAAAACAGAAGCTTCACATTTTGATTTGTGTTATTGTTGTTGTTGAATAAAAGTTTCTATAATTTTGTAGCAATACTTTTGTTTCCATAGACATAAATTAAAACTGGTGTTTGCCATCAGAGAGCTTACCACATTTTCTGCATAACTGCAGAATAGGGATCCAGGATAGTCTGATACCTGGACAGAAGCCTAGGAATGCTTACCTCTAATATCTCAGTGATGTTGAAACCCTCAATTTGCTTGTATTTCTCACTACTTACTACATTATGCTCTTTTATCTCTTAAAAGATTTAAGAAAACCCAACTCTATTGTCTGTGGTGTAGATACTGCAAAGGAATACTTTACACTGTATGTTTAAGAGTTTAGGAGTCACTTTCCAAGTTTGGGAAGCTGAAAGAGATGGAGGGAGGTGTAGTTCCAGAAACTTCATGTTTTTGGCCACTAAAAATGGTTTAATTTTTTATGTTAAATAGCTCTTTTGATGCTCATATTCTTAATGTGCAACAACAAAAAAGTTACTTTCCTTAAAATGTTGTGAAACTTCCAGGGGAAAGAGGGTGGTAAACAGATGTGTTAAAGAGATTCCACAAATAGGTAAATTCGGATGGAATTGTTCTTCCTATATTATATTTTTTCAAGTGTGCCAATGATCTGTCTCAAAGAGGCTGTGCTAAAGTAGAGTGTTTTGAATAATGGCTTAGTTCCATGGCTCAAATGCTGGGAATTTATTCAGCTCTGTTCCTTTAATGTATTGTGTTGACTTTCACTGCAAAATACTGAACTCTCATGTTTTCAGGGGAAGGTATAAGTGTTCCCTTAGAAAAGGGGCAGCTGTTATAATTCAAGCCGAATGATCTCTAGCTGAAGAGTCAAGAAAGACATTAAACACACATAATTAACATTTCACTTAAATAACATTCAAATAAAGTTGCTTCAGAAATAATATGAGCATTCTCTTGTCTGTAATGAACGGTTTCAACATAAAACCAGAGCTGTGCTCATCTTAGCATCATATACAGTAGCAGTAAACCTGGTCCTATGACAAGTACTTATTTCCTATCTCTATCCTTTTGCTGTGTTCTAAGCATATTCTGCCAGCCACTCATATCAGAAATTCATATCAGAAACGAACCCTAAAGTCATGATAACTTCTGCGTGTGTGTGTATGTTTGCGCGCGTGTGTGAGAGAGAAAGAGATACATTCAGACATGACCAGCAGTAAAGATAGGTAAGAATTTTCAGCCATTTATTTTTAACTTCTGGTAACTTAGTAAAGAATATATGGGAGAAAGTTATTTGTGATGTCAAATGTTTTAACTTGCCCCTGTGCCAAGCAAATTATTTTACTAATCAAATACTTATAAATTTCTAACTAATTTTTGTAGTCATAAATGCCCACACATTGTGCAAATTTTCCTTATACTGAGAATATGGCAAAAATATTGTAAACTAAATGAAATGAATATATTATTGGAGGGATGTTCATATCACCATGCATATGATATGCTTTCTAAATATTCACATTCTTTTCTCAAAGTATCTTTTTTTAAATTCATGAATCCAGGGTCCTTTGGAAGCTATTAAAGATAAAAAAGCTATTTAATATTACTAATGCATATGACAGCAAATTATAAAGAATCTAAAAAAATTAGATTAGTGTCAAATGAACACCCAAGGATTTTGTGTAAGAGGCACTTTAGCTATTTTGGGCTGTAATTGATGGAATGAGATGTAAGCAGTCTCTGGCAAGGTGAGAAGCTGGACAGGCCAAGACTTAAAATTGCATGAGTTCATGGAGCATTGTCAGAGTCAGCCATTCTGGGGACAATGCAGCAAATCACAGATATTTGATTAATCAAATCAGCTCTCTATTGTGAAAGTACAAAGAGATGATGTCTGCTGGCATCTGATTTGGAATTGGATGCTTATAGATTAACAACCTTGTATAGACAGTGCCTCCCAGTGATTTGCCTAAAAAAGAAAGAAATTCATTAGAAATTTGGGCAAAAACAACATTAAATAAAGTATAGCTTAGTTTATTTAATGCTGTTAAAAGAATGTCTGCCATAGGCATTCACATCTAAGATGTATCAATATAGGATCAAAGGATCCCTGATGGAATAGTGGGTTAAACATTAGACTGATAACTGCAAGATCCAAGGATCAAGTTCACCAGCCGCTGTGAGGGAGGAAGACGAGGCTGTCTGCTCCAGAAAAGATAATGTAGTCTCCGAAACCCTGAGGAGCGATTTTACTATGTGCTATAGATGTGGCGCTGTAGGATCGCAAGGTGGGCGATTCACTCACCAGTCACTACTCAGAAACCCTCTACAGTGTTGCTATGCGTTTGAACCGACTCTATGGCACTTAACAACAACAACAACAACAACGTAGGGTCTCTATGAATTGGAATCAACTGGATAGCAGTGTATTTTTTTGCATAGGTTCAAATTGACAACAGTAATTTGAAAGATTAGATAGAAACCTTAGTGAGAAGTGAGTTTATGTTAAGGGGGAGGAGCAACTCAGAAAAGGAGGTGGAGAACGATTGCTCCAGGTGAAGAATGTAATCATCATCACTGAAATATACAGGTACAACTAAATTGGTAAATCTTGTGCTGTGTGTATTCTCAACAACAGCAAAATAAAATAAATTTTAAAAAAGAGTAAATAAGGCAACAGTTATTTACTTTTTTTACGTTGCAATCAACTCAAGAGTTGCCCTTTAGTTGATTCAAACTCAAGAAGACCCAGTGTAGCCTGCAGGATCTTAAGGGTTTTAAGTGATTGAGATCTTTTCAGTGTAGTTCACCTGATTACCTCTCAGGTGATGCTGGAAAGATTTGAACCACCAAACTTTTGGTTAGTAAGCAGTGCTTGTTCTGTTTTTGCCACCCAGGTACAATGTAATGGAAAAGACAATTTCTTTTAAAATGCCATTCAATCCAGTAGAGTTATATTGAGAGTAGAACAAGTTATTACATACTTTAATTGTTATTAGTTATTGATTACATTATTATTAAAATCATAAATGTGCATGTAAGCATATATGAATGTAACTGACCAAAAGGAATCACAGAAATTTTAGCTAAATAGCAAAGAATGTGAGGAGTGCATTGGATTCTGTAAAGAGAAAAATAATATTCACTATGGTACTATTATCTCTTCTCTATTTCTGGAAACACAATTTTCAATAATTTAAATTAGATTTCCAACAATATCTTTTACTTATACAAATAACAGTAGTGCCAACATTGACTGAGTGCTCACTATGTGCCTCAAATTTCTCTTGAAATCTGTAGTAACTCAACAAATATGAACTCTGTGAGTCAGACACTATTATTATTGTGTCTATTTTATTGCTAAGGAGAAGGTAAATAACTGAAGGTAGTGCACCTAGTAAGTGGAACATTCAGAATTCCTACCCAACCAGTCTCATACCAGAGACTTTGCTCTTAGCTACCAGTTATTATTGCCTCTCAGATTCAAATTTCACTAAAATGACAACAACAAAGACTGTAGCACATCGAGTCAGTTATACCACAAAGACATTATTTATGCAAAAATGAAGAAATAAGAGCTTTTAACAATTGTTTATTGCACAAATATTGTCATATAGCATGATGATGATATAAGTGCAGCTGAATTGTGCATGGGTTTTTGCAGTGTATAATGAGTGTTCACAAGCAATGCACCATGAGAGTAGTAATTTGGAAGTAGCAGGACATTGGTGGTGATGATTGGCTGTGAGTTGTCATGTCGGTTCTGACTCATAACTGTGTAGGGTTTCCGAGGCTGCAAATCTTTACAGGAGCAGAAAGCTCATCTTTCTCCTTTGGAGTGGCTTATATATTCAAACTGCTGAACTTTGGGGTAGCAGCCCAGCTCATAACCACTCTGCTGCCAGGACTCCTCTCTAAGGTGAGGTTATGAGGTCTGAAACTGTCCCAAGGATAGATGAGTACTATATGTTCAAATAGAGATGACAATCAGGCAAAAAGTGGATAGCCTACATGAAAACATTTCATGAATGCCACAGGATCACAGAAAATTAAAATAATAAATTGAAGATAAAAACCAAAATAAACAACAAATGACACTAAATTTTAAAAAAGGAAGAAAAAATAAAACAAATTTCTCAGCATAGAACAGGTATGAGAAAACAGGTACACAAGAAGGCTTCAGAACGATGAATTGGAAATCCCATTATATTTTTCCATTTGCTTTTTGAAGCCCCCTCAAATATGTGCGAAGACTGTATGTTATATACATTCTGATATTTGAATAAATATCACCTACCAGAAGCTCTAAATTTTACTCTGAGTGAAAATCAACTCATTCTTTAATCTCTGGTAGGCCCCCCAAAGCAATATTTATCAATAGTAAAAGCAGGGGAAATGGGAAAAAAGGAAGATTGGGGAGTTATTGCTTAAGGGGTACCAAGTTTCTGTGGTGATAAAAAAACTTCTGGGAATGAATAGTGATGGTTACACAACACAGCAAGTGCAGGTGATGGCATTTATTTATATGAGGTAGGTTCAAAAGGTTCATGGAAAAATAAAAAATACAAGAATTTTTCCATGACATTTTTATGATAAGCACTAGACGGTTAATGCTAGATACATGTTTGCCAGTAATGATTTTTAGCAATGAATTAAACACTTTTGGCTCTTCTCAAAAGAGAACAGAGTTTTGTGATTATTCTTATTTTAATGTTACTCCTCATATCAGATAAGAAGTGATCTAGAAGAAGGGGGCAGTCAAACTTTAATGATTGGTTCTTACTTCTCCACTAGACTAGAATGATGCTTTCCTTTTTTTTTTTTTTTTTTAAATCTTTATTCCAGCCCCTGTTCCTGAATGGGTCAGAAGTGCCAACTACCATCCACCTCTGCACAAACTTGCCAGCTAAGATCAGCCTGGGCCTTCCCCCCACCTATCTGTAATGCCGTGGGAGAACAAATCTGCATGCCTATTTAGAAACATGTGTATACTTTTTCATTATTGCATATATAGTTCTAGATTTTTTTTATACAGTAGATTTTCTAGTTTTACCACACACCCCCATACAAATCATCCAGTTTTATTACACAGTTTTGTAAATATACTGTATTTTATTATTGGGTTCTTAACACCTTCCTTAAAAACATTAACAATTTGTGGTCAAAACTGAGAATTGCCGAGCACCATAAAACTGTATAGTCAGTAAAACTTGATCTTCATGGATTATTATATTGGATATATTTTGATAAAACTTCTAAGTTAGAATGTTACAGTTTTAATTTGATGTACCTTTGAAGGCTAAAATGAAATAGGTAAAATATATGATAATAGTTTCCCTTATTCCATAATGCAAAATAAATCGACTCTGGGAATAGCATACTAATATATTTTTGTCCGTTCTTTGTAGTGCATGTGGATTGTGGAATCAATTTGATGAATGCTGTTCTTATTTAGAACATAAATTCAGCTACATTCCTAGAGAATAGTTATAATAATAAATCTACTCATTCAAAAACAGATATATATATTTTTTTTTTCGAAAGCAGATTCTTGACATAAGAAACAAGCAGGTTGACCTATAATACCCCAAACCTATATTTTTGATGGTTAGCATTCAGTTATTTTTTAAAGTTTGGCTGGACACCTATTTTGGGCAACAGCTTTTCCATAGTGACCCTTACTAATAAACTTTAATAAGATGAAGGATTTCAATTATTATAATAAAAGAGCAGTATAGAAAATGGAGCTCTGGTAACGTAGTGGTTACAATTGGGCTGCTAACCACAAAGTCAGCAGTTCGAAACTACCAGCTGTTCCGCAGGAGAAAGATGAGGCTTTCTGCTCCCATAAAGATTTACAGCCTCGGAAACCCTGTACAGGGTCGCTATGAGTCGGAACTGACACCAAGGCACATAACAACAACTACAAAAACAACAATTGAAAATGTTGACTGAATGCAGATTTTATGTTGCTAATTAGGCAAGAAAAAAAAAAAAAAAAAAAAAGAAAACTTTTAAATCAACCTCAGAGAAGAGAAAGCGAAATTCACCTGTTAATTTGTCAATGAAATAGACCAGCAAGATTTCCTTTACTTCATTTAGTATGACAAGATAGTGGGAATGCATAATTCTTAGATTATGAACACAAAGGTATTTATGCATGTTTGTTTCGAACCCCTTGATTGAAGCAGAGATAGAAATCTATTTGTGTTAGGGATGTAGGAGAGTTTTCACCTGTACATTTAAGTAGTCATTTAAAAGAAGTATTCCTTTTTTAGGATACTATTTTTGATAAACTCATGTTTAATTAGACCAAACAGTTTAATAATCTCTTTCCATTAGATTCAGGAGTTATGGTTTCATGATACACTACAGAGTGATAATTGAGTTCCCAGTTAGGTTTGGAAACTTAGACTTTAGCATGCACATGTGAATACAGTGGTCTAACAAGATGTGTTGCTTTTTGCTTCCTAGATTACTTAAAATATTGCTGGAATGTTCCTTTACCTAGGGACGAAACAGGCAAGGCTTTGTGGAAAATGAAATTAATTTCACATTGACACTCTGGATGTTGGTGATAATCTGTAGTGACATTATGCCTATTGGTTATGATTGTGAGCGGAAGGCTGTATCCAAATGGACATTACCAGAGCCAAATTCAATAGGCTTAGCACTGGAAATTTCTGCCTTGAGGAGAGTAGAAGCTTTCCAGAATTTACTTTGTTTTCTCCACAATTATGGATTAATATACATCAATTCTAGGCTGTTGAGGAATAAACTGAGAGGATTAATAGAACAGGACAAAATTAAAGTACTTTAGTGAAAGTATTACTGTAGTTTCTCTGTCGTGATGTGACTATTGTTAAGTGATCCTGTGAGGGTTTCCAAGGAGCGGCTGGTTGTGTTGAACTGTCGACCTTGCAGTTAGCAGTCCAGTGTTTGTCCTATAGTGCCACAGCCAAGGTGAATGTGTATCTGCTCCTAGCCTTTGCACATTCAAACTTTCAGGGAAGTTGATGAAAAGAGACTTGAAAAGCAACAATATGACTAAAGCTGATATAGTGCTTTTCTCAGCAAATACATAAATCATTTTTCAGAAATATTAATAATTAGTTCAAATGGCCAATAATGTGTTAGTGCATGATTTCCCCTCTGTTTAATTAAAACTGCCTTTCCTCTTTAAAATGTTTAGGGAAAAGATATGCTTGGTCCAAGTCCATGTAAGAAAGACATTTGATGCAATGAACATACATAACATTCAAACACGTACATTGTATTTCATGAAACATCTCTAGAAAGATTTCTTCATATCGTATAATAAATCTTGGTAAAAATATTTCAACACCAACGTACCAAACAGTCTTCTAGCTCTGACATTTTTTTTTTTTTTTTCTTCTGCTACAAAACTTACCTATCATATGTAGAAGTATGGAAATATATTTTCTGGTACTGATGCTGTATATTTTTTTCAAGGTATTTGAGAACTTTTTAACTCTTTTTATTGCAAATTGATTGTTTCTCCAATGGTGCTTGAATAAAGTTGTTGTTCTTTGACTAACTTGGCCAGAGCTTGCACATATTTTTACATGGATTTTTGAAAGTGGTGCTAATTTTTAGATTTTTGGCAATGTAATTTTTTGAAATTCTATTCCGTCGAGAATGTAGACTTTATTTTCTCCTTAATTTCATGCATTCTGATTTTTAACCACAAAATACTTTGGCTGCTATGCACTGATTAGTAAAAGTAAACTATCACAATATTAAAATGAGTATTACTTGCTACAACTTTGTGAGACACAGATCACGTAGAATCAGAAATGAGGTGGTGGTGGTTTTATAGAGATTGCTTTCTTTTGTTACCTCTTAGAACAGTAAGAGTAAAGAGTAAACCCAAAAGTATCAGGAATATTACAAAATTAAAGTGATAATTTGAAAAGGAGAGCAATCATAAACTTGTTAATCATATCATATTTGAGGTCTTATTATATGAATGTTTTGATATAACAGAATGCCATTAAAAGAGCATTATAAAGTCTATTAACCATGATGGAGATCAAGATGCAGATAAAGGAAATGGTTTTCTTTAAATTTTTTAAATCTCGTTGTCCAGTTTAGGGATATTTGTAGCTTATCAAACCTTGTTTAAGATACACTTCACTTTAAAAAATTAGAAAGAATTAGTTAAAAGAAGTTTTTTTTTTTTTTTTAATCATATCTCATGTTATGAGAGAATGTTCAAGAAATTAGAAATGTCTTCATCTAATCTGAATGCATACATAGTTTATAGCTAAACAAATTGTTGCTTTGCTCCTTTCAAAGTCTTAAAGCAGTGACAAGAAGACATTATGATTTGCTTAATTAACCCTTATTCATTTTACATGGCAAGAATTAAGAATTTTTGGCAATCACATGCTACCTGTATTTAATATTTTTATTATCCTGGAAATATACCAATTCACACACATACAACCCTCACTCAAATATGGACAGAAGGAATACCTCTGCCCCTAATGAGAGTAGATTTCTTTCAAACATAAACTTAATAACTCTAATTGCATTTTCCTTTCAAAAAGAAGGCAAAACTCATGTTTCCTGGGCTTATGGCCTACACCAAAAGTAGATAGTCAGCATTTATGTGTGTCCCTATTAATTTCAACTGATTTTATTCAGAAAATGTATATGCTTTTCATTCTGACCATTTAAAGGCAACTCGGTGAGTTAAAGAGATTGACTGGGTGCTTGACACATGGTGCTGCTCTATTACAACAGTCCAAGGTTGGGACTGGGGAGGGTTACAACAACTTCTCTTGCTTGTTTTTATATATGTTTTTAGATCTCATGATACCAATATTCCAAATATATAAAAATGCAACTTGAGTTCCCATACAACAGCTTTCCTTATATTGCTTTTGTGGTCTAGATTTTAAAATAAAATATACTTCTAGTCATGCTATCCTTGTGTTCTGATATTATCTAGCAGTTTTGGTAGACATAGTTAGATAACCACACTGTTTATTATCTAAATACAAAACGCATCTTTTCAATCATTATTGTCTGAGTAACTTTTAGTGAATGATCGTTGAGTTCCCTCTTTCCCCATTTTACCACTTCAACATAGGTTGATTTATTTATGTGTGTGGGTTTTTTTTTTTTGTTGTTGTTGTTTTCTGTCCTTTGTCTTTTTTGAATGTTCAAAAGTACCCAATAGGAAAACAAAACAAAACAAAACATTTGTTTTCGATTAAAAAATGTATAACTTGATAAATTATTATCCATTTATTTCTGTAAAGTAGCTACATTTTTAGAGGTCCTAAAAATTATCATATGTATCTATATGCTAAAAATGATTAAATGTAGTTGAAAGGTATCTCCCTGATTGTGTTATATGTATGAATAATTACAAATGTAAAACACTGATGTCATATTTTCCTATAATTCTGTAATTATCACTGACAATGCAGTATATTCTATTGCAACATTATGAAATGAATAACTGAGATGATTCATAGCAAGTCTCTACATAAACCATTATTATTAAAGAATTATAGGCAAATTTTTCCTCTGATTGAACACTGATAAAGATTTTATTTAACATCAGTATATTGCAGAGTAGGTTTTATTTAAGAAGCTCAGTGCAGCAATATATTTTTCCTTTTATTTCAAATTAAGTTTTTGTATACAAAAATAATTTGGCTAAAAATTAGGTGATATATTTCAGAAGATTTAAAATAGCCAAAATAGTAATGCAATGTGTTATATGGATAATTTATCAATAAAAGTTATTGACTATTGGTAATTGGTAGAAAATACTTTCTTCCCTGTAGTAGTGATTTAAGTTGAATGGGAACTTAATAATAAATATGTAATAAGGATGCATCTTACTATCTATATTTGCTGAACAGTGTTAAACACACAATTAAAATTTGTCCTCATTAAAATGGACCTTTGTACACTATAATTTGATTTAATTAATGAATATATAAAGTATTTAAATGTTATATATCAAAATGTATAATGTTAATTTTTGGCTACATTTTGTAAAGCATTTTTGATGTAATCAGTATGACTCTCACATATGTCAATTCAAGTATTCTACTATTTATTTAAAGTTATATACTTAATGTATTTGGAAACTTATTGCACTTACATAATTGTATATATTGTGGCTTCAAAAGTCTGTACTTATCCTTGCTTTAAAAAAAAAAAAAAAAGTAGTATATGCATTTCTTTCCAATTTTTTTAATTAATTATATTAAGGATAACATCCTTTACTAAATGTACCTTAAAATTCACAATAAAGTTTCAGAAATTGTTTTGTACAATGTTGAGACTTTGTGTTGAATTTGTTTGTGAACACTTGTGGGAATGCTTCTGTGCTCTTTGAACCAGGGTTCTTTTTACTAAATTGTATTGATAAAATGATGATTTAAAACATGCACTGTGGTAAAGAGCTAACTCCTGTTTAATTGGGAGGTTATTCTCCTAAGTGATAAATTACTCACACCTGTGGAACTGTGGCTAAAACACAGCAAATGGGCTTTGCCCCCAAATCCCTAGTTACTCATTATGTTCACATTTTAGTATTGGAATGTCAAGCAATTTGTACTTTAACTGTGTGTTCTAGACTTCAGGGAAGCAGTTACAAGGAGTAAATGTGAAGAAAATATATGTAGGTCTGTTAATCAAACTTTTATGCTCTATTTACAGAAGTTAAATAGATGCTTAAGGAGTAAGAGTTTGGCATACATTACTTTCACATGCCATTGAAAAAGATAGTAGACTTTCAAATGTAATAAATGTGAGTAGCTGTGTTTGGTTTAGATTAGCTCACTGAGATATATGCACTTATTTTTGTAACAAAATTTAGATTTCTACACTGATTACAAACTGTGTGTCATGATGAGTTCACTGAATGCACCCCATTTGACTAAAACCAATGGACTATTTCTATAGAGAAATTCATGCACTGCTACTTGGCATTTTAGTTAAATATAAAATAACGCAGGCATAACAAGGGGAAGAGAGGTGATGGTTGAGAAGAGAGGTGATTCCAAATATATATATATATATATATATATTCCTCTTTGATTTCTTGATATTATTTCCTATTTTAATGATATCTAACAGCTTTATCCATTCCATTTGTTCTTTAATATTTTTCATAAGTTATAATTACTTACTAGATGTGTTTCTTAGTTAAATATAAAATAGGTAGCATTAACAAAGAGCAGAAAAGAAACTCCATATATATACATATATTGTCTCCTTTGATTAGTTTCTTGATAGTATTTAATATTTTTATGAAATCCAATAGCTTTATTCATTCTTAGTTCTTTATTTAATATTTTTATAAGTTATAATTCCCTACTAAGATGTTGACCACTTTTTAAATTCACATGTAATATATTTTTTCAATATATTGAAACAGATTAATAGTTTATCCAAATGACCTTCACCACCTAATTTCACTTCAAACATGCATACAAACTTTGACAGTTATTACTCATTGCAACTGGGAAGAAGCAAGATATTTTTAACCTAAAAGAATCAGGAGAAGAAATATAAAGGGATATGCTTTATGCCTGACAGCATATTTTGATAGATAATACTAATTTTGTCTACATTCTTATCTGCCGGACCTCTAGAAATTAGGTATTTACCTCCAGAGATGTATATCGGTATGTGTCCATATAATTATAACACAAATATACATTCATTATAACATTTACACATATTAGTGTGGTGGTGTTGGTAATGTGTCATGGAGTCAGTTCCGACTCATAGCGATCCTGCATTGGATTTCCGAGGCTGTAAATCTTTAAGGGAGCAAAAATGCACATCCTTCTCCCATTCCAACAGATAGTTTCGAATTGCTAACCTTGTGGATAGCAACCCGACTCATAATCACAACTTACCAGAGCTCCTTTATTAATATAGATGAATATATTTTATTACATGAATAGATAGGAAAATTGAAACATTAACTCTTCTACATTGATGAACTTTAATGATATTCACTATAAATGATTAATTATCTGTCATGCAGTCAGATTTTAAGACATCTTAATGCCAATAACTAGTTTTAATATTATTTAAATATTGCATCAACTTTTTGTTTTCAACTTCTGACTAGACTGAGTCTTTGGCAATACCATTAATAATAATTTTATTAACCTTTAGTACTAAAGACAGAGTTCATTATTTTTACTAGAGTTGAATTTAATATTTAAATAAATCACCTTCAGTAGAGCACAACATCCACTTATTTTTGAAAATATACAAATAACCACTTATTTATCTGAATATACAAATTCAGAATTAAAAATTAATTTAATAAAATCAATACTTCAAATTTTATTTTATGCATATTGAACTACTACGACAGTAAGAAAAACGAAGGGTTATTCTACACATCTTTAATAATTATTTAGTGATTACCTATGGATTTTTTTTTTTTTTTTTGGCCAGGTTAATATACAATTTGATGTGTTTCAAATGTTGGACTTAAATTTTTCTTAAAAGAAGGTTTATAAGCTACTTTTTGAGGGGTAGAGGAGAGAGATAGAACTGAAAGTTATGAATACCTAATGAAATTTAATAACATACTTCAAATCCACAAGAACTGTGGAAGAATTCTAGGTACATAGTAGTGACTGGTAGCGTAGTGGTTACAAATCGGGCTGTGAGCCGCAAGGTCAGCAGTTCGAAACTACCAGCTGTTCCGTGGGAGAAAGAGGAGGCTTTCTGCTCCCGTAAAGATTTCCAGCCTCGGAAACCCTTTACAGGGTCGCTATGAGTCGCAATCGATTCCATGGCACAACAAGGCAAGTAGTGACTCAGTAAATATTTTCAGAATAAGTAAATGGCAAGGGAATTTTGGTGGAGGAGGATTTTTAAAAATTTAATTAAAAATAATAGTTCACACTTCAAATAAATTTCAGATAATCTGTTTGCCTCGGAAACCCCGTACAGGGTTGATATGAGTTGGAACCGACTCCACGGCACATAACAACAATAAACAACAACAATTTGTATGGTAAAATGAATGTTAGGGTTAATTTTATTATCCTGCTTCATTTATTTTTCCTCTTGACATCCTTGGATAATAGAAGAAAGTATACTTCCCAAATAATAAGGAAAATAACATCTATGTTTTTTGTTTTGTTACATATCATAGAGTACATAATTGATACTTAAGGTGAGTGAATTGTTCTTTTTATCCAGAAAAGTCATCATGCAATTATTTTCCTTTGTCAGTGTTAATGTAAATGCCAGAGGGCTTCAAAAGGTTAATGGGAAAGCTCCATTATATCTTAATTCCATAATTTTTCATGGAATTTTTGAAGCCCCCTCTGTATGTGTAATAAGACTATTTTGTGTTTGACACATTGAAAACGGATATCAGAATCTTTTCTCTTTATGTTTTTATTATTGTGGTTACTATCTTTGGATTATTGGGAAAAATGTATTTTGCTTAAAATAATAAGGTTGTTAGAATGAACACATTTATAAATCATAATGATTAATTGGTACATTTAGGAGCCTGTTATTAAATATATGTGCTAAATGTATTTTTTTGTAGCATGTCATCCCTTTGGCAATTCCTTATTTTAATCATTTTGCAAATATGCAATAGCCTTAAGCATATAAATGGTTACAACTATAACAGAAACATATTTGATACTGTAAATATTTTATATCACAAGCAACAATTATTAAACATTTTGGGGGGGTGTATCGTGGACTCCTTAGAGTATTATTTTCAAACTATGTGTCCACTCTCCATAAAATGTATATATATATACAATAATTGCAAACCTTTTACATTTTGTACAGCCCCTGTGAAATCCATTTATAAAATTTCCCAGGGACCTACAGCTCTGGGTAATAATCAAATATATACAAATATGTTTGACTCTCAATGGAACTCCTACAAGATATTCTTGGAAAAGAGCTTGGAGTGTTTCAAATAAAAAGGAATTTAATATCCTTTTCTTAGCACTAGTAATATTTTGGAGAATGAATGTTCCGTTAGAACCAGTTTTTCCTATAATAATAGCTAGGACCTTGAAACAAATTTGCTTCCTTATCTTGTGCAGTATAAAAAAAACAAAGTAACTCATTAAAGACATACATATTTCCATAAGAAGGGATGCATTGATCACGTTAATGAAATGCTCTTCATTGCATATATTATTGATGCTGTTAGTAGACATGCAAATAAGTAACTAAACAGAATAGGGAAGCTTTATAGTCAAACTCCCTTTGATATATGTAGTCCTCACTACTTGTTAAATTTGATTTCTTCTTTCAATGTCCTTTATGTCTTTCATTATCCTTTTGCTGCTGTAAGGTGCACAGACAATTCTCTTGGAGACATAACAATGGTATAATTTCCTCTTAACCATCACAATTCCAACTCAGACTTTGTCTGACATTTGTATTCTTTTTTATAAAATAAAGAGAATAATTATAATAAAACAGCATACGTTTTATTTACCTAGTCATTAAGATATAAATTAATGTGTTGCTGCCTTACAAAAATGTGTATATCTGGTTTTATCTTCCTCTCTGAGAAAAATACAGCTCTGGATTTGCACCTTATTTCAGGCCAAACAGTGCCTACATTGTTCAGATAGGACTTTTTAGAACAATCTTCTAAAATTCACCTCATTAATCAGGGTTGATTAGAAAAAGAGACTAAAATAAGCACTTTAAAGACAGTGAAATGAAACCCAGGTATAAGCATACATCACGATGTAGTTGCCTAGTATTCATTTTTTAAAAAAAAGTATATACAAAACCAAAGTTTTAATGTTTAGAATGTTTTAATATTGTTGTTAGATGCCCTAGAGTCAGTTCTAACTCATGGTGTACGTGTACAACAGAGAAAAACCACTCAGTTCGGCACCATACTCACAATTGCTACCATGCTTGAGCCCATTGTTGTAACCCCTGTGTCAGTCCAGCTCACATCTCAGTGAGGGTCTTCCTCTTTTTTGCTCACCATCCACTTTTCCAAGCGTATTCTCCTTTTTCAACGTTTGGTTCCTCCTGAAACATGTCCAAAGTATGAGAGGCTTGCCATCTTTGTTTCCAAGGAGTAAATTGGATTGTGTTTTTTTGTTTTTTTTCCCTCCAAAACAGATTTGTTCATTCTTCTGGCAGTTCATGTTTTTTCAATTATTTTGCAAACACCATAATTCAAATACATCTATTCTTCTCTGATATTTATTATTCTTTGTCCAGCTTTTGCATGCATATAAAACAACTGAAAATAAAATGGCTTCAGTCAGGTGTACCATACTCTTCAAAGTAACATGTTTGCTCTTTAACACTTTTAGCAGCACATTTTCCCGTGTAATACATCATTTGCTTTCTTGACTGCTACTTCCATAAGTGTTGATTGTGGAACCAAGTAAAATGAAATATTTAACAACTTAGGTCTTTTCTCTGTGTATCATGATGCTATTTATTGGTTTAGTGCTGAGGATTTTTGTTTTAATAGTATTAGTCATAAATGCAGAGATTCTTTCTTTTAGTGCATTTTCATTGTCTATAGTTTATTCTAACTCATCAGTAAAGGAATTTAAACATGGCAAGTTAATAATTTATTTTGGTGAGTCTTCTGCAAGAATTGAGAGATTAGATCAATTTCTGTCAGCCTTCAAGGGTAAGATGTCCCGGATAAACGTTATCATGATCACAAACATATTTCCTTATCCTTAGTACCACTTAGTACCAGTCCATTTCTTGTTATGCACCCCAATTATGACTCTTCTATAGTTTGGTTCATTCAGGCCAATATTGGACCTTCTTACAGAGAAAAACTACATGGTCTAAATGAAGTTTGAGAAATTGCACCCCTTCTTCCTCCAGTATTGGGAATGTGGTGGTTATGTGCCGTGAGTTGGTTCTGACTCACAGCGACCCTGTATAGGATTTCCAAGGCTGTAAATATTTATAAGAGTGGAAAGCCTCATCTTTCTTCTGCAGAATAGCTAGTAGTTTTGAACTGCTGATTATGAGATTAGCAGCTGGAATCGTAACCACCACATTACCAGAGCTCTCTCTATAGATAGATGATAGATAGATAGATAGATAGATAGATAGATAGATAGATAGATAGATAGATAGATAGATAGATAGATGATAGAGATAGAGGAGAGATGTGTGTGTGTGTGTGTGTGTGTGTATGGTGGTAGTAGTCGTGGTTATGTGCCGTGGAGTCAGTTATGACTCATAGTGACCCTGTACAGGTTTTCCAAGGCTGTAAATCTTTATGGGAGCAGAGAGACTCATTTTTCTCCTGCGGAACAACCTCAAACAGCTGATCTTGAGGTTCACAACCCGATTTGTAACCACTATGCTACCAGAACAAATATATAACAACACATATATATGTTATTATTTCAAAAAACTGCATTTTGATTCAAGATTTTCCTTTATCTATTCGTCTTCCCTTGTTTACTGAAAGAAACAACAACTATGTTAAATCCCATTTATGTTCTATATTGAGCTACTCCAAATTCTAACTCCAAACTAAAATGAAAATCCAAAACCATTGTCACCAAGTCAATTTTGCCCCATACACACAAAGCAGAACTACTCCAGAGGATTTCAAAGGCTGTAATCTTTATGGGAGCACACTGCTACATCTTTCTTCCCGAGAGAGGCAGGTGCCTGAGTAGTTCAACTACTGCATTACCAGGAACCATGTAATATCAGTCTCCAATTCTGCTAATTCATTTACCTATAGTGCAAACTCATACTGCAGTTGATATTGTTAGGTGCTACTGAGTCAGTTCTGACTTGTGAAGACATATGTACAACAGAATGAAACATTGTCCTGTGGCATCCTTACAATTCTTGTACTGTTTGGACCCATTGTAGTTACCACTGTGTTAATCTGTCTCATGGAGGGGCTTCTTTTTACTGTCCTCCACTTTACCAAGCATGATTTCCTTCTCCAGGGACTGGTCTCTCCTGATAATGTGTTTAAGTTACAAGAGATGACGTCCCACCATCCTCATATCTGAGGAACATTCTGGCTGTTCTTCCAAGACAGATTTATTCATTCTTCTTGCAGTCCATGATATGGCCTGTATTTTTGTGGGCACTGTGATTTAAATGCATCAATTCTTCCACCTTAGTCCTCAAAATGAAATCCTGACATTTTCAATATTTTATTCATTTATCATGCTTGTTGGTCCAGTAGTGAGGATTTTTGTTTTCTTTATGTTGAGTTGTAATCCATACTGAAGTCTGTAGTCTTTGATCTTCATCAGTAAGTGCTTCAAGTCCTTTGCTTGCTGAAAGGAGGCATAAGATTGAAGTGTTTTACTACATAATCTGTAATACTTGGTTGTAAGGTTCAGAAAAACTCTTGGGATACATTTTTTAAAGTCTCAGAAACTCTTTTCTTGTCAATGAAATAAGTTCTTTCAGCAAGCAAAGTTATGTCATCTGCATATCACAGGTCAATAATGAGTTTTCCTTCAATCCTGAATCCATGTTTTTCTTAATACAATCCAAATTCTCAGATTATTTGTTCATCATACAGACTGAATAACTATGGTGAAAGAATACAACCCTGGCACACACCTTTCCTGATTTTAAACCATTTAATATCCCCTTGTTCTGCTCTAACAACTGCCTTTTATTGTATATACAGGTTCTTTATGAACACAATTAAGTGTTCTGGTGTACTTATTATTCACATTATTATCCAAATCTGTTATGATTCACACAGTCAAATATCTTTGTATATTCAAATACATATAAAATACTAAATGTGGAAAATTAGGATGAGCTCTTTGGCTCTTATTCTATTTTTGGTTATTATCTTTTGTTATTTTTTTTATAGTGGAATTGAAACATAAATAATAAATTAGGAAATATTAAACAGAATTACTTAATGAAAATGGCATGTTGGATTTTTTGAACATATTTGCTTTCCAAATCACATATGAACAAATACAAATAAAACAATACATAAAAATTAAATATGCCACAGTTTTCATATCATAAACTTATATAAATCTATATGGTTTCTGGTTTTGAGTATTATTTTAACAAATATCACAAGTACTTCAACTTAGTTGTTGTTAAGTACTGTCATGTCGATTCCGACTCATAGCAACCATGTCTAGGGTTTCTGGTGAGTTTGAATTGCCTTGTGGTTTGCAATCCTGTACATATCCTACAGCGCCATACCGGGAGTCCATTTGTTAGGTATTCAAAAAGTGATTATTCTGTCATGCTATCCTTTTCTCCTATATATAATACTTGGGACATTATGAATCTCAGTAAATAATGTTGTTGTTGTTATGTGCTGGTGATTTTGAACTACTGACCTTGTGGTTCAAACCAATCTTTTGGTTTAGTGCTTGATCCCACTAAACCCACTACAGTGCCACACTAGGACTCCTTGAAAAGCAAACCTACTGCTACTAAGTAAATTAGAACTCCAAATGACCCTACAAACCCCACAAGGTTTCTGTACATATTTACATAAGCAGACAGACTGGCCTGTGGATTCAAATAGTCTTCCCTACAATTTGCAGCCAAGTGCTTAAACATTGTTCTACCAGGAATCTGTTTCAATAAATAATAATAGTTAATCATTATTATGGACTCCTGGCATAGCACTGTAGGATCATCACTGGATTACCACAAAGTCTACAGTTCAAACCCACAGCCACTCCTCGAATACCCTATACAGTGTTGCTATGAGCACGAACCAGTTTGACAGCAGTTAACAACAACAAAAACAATCATTAGTATATACTACATATATATCTGGAGCTCTTTTATTCACAGATTATTATTTTCTAATACTTAAAACAGTTCCAAAGGTAAACGTTATGTTTGTCCTCATTTCATTGGCAATGAAAGAATTTCTGAGATTTTAAACAATGTATCCAAAGAGTTTTTCTGTACCTCACAACTAAGTATTACAGATTAAGTAGTAAACCAATTCATTCTCATGCTTTATTTCAAAATCTGTGACCTTTGCATTTTTTCTACAACTGTACTGTGGAATTGTTTATATCTTAGATAGCTCACATATTTGAAGTATACAATACAATACTTTTTAGTAAATTTGCTATGTTGTGCAGCCATCACTATAAATCAATTTTAGGACATTTTCATCATCCAATAAATTTTTGTGAATCCATTTGCTGTTAATCCCCATCCCCACTTTTTCATCGGCTGTTTGTTAGGTGTTACTGAGTCAGTGTGGCGATGTGGGTTAATGTGCTGGATTGCAAAGTCTGCTTGAAGTACAAGGTTGACTGTTCAAGCTCACCAGCCACACCTTGGAAACCCTACATAGGGTCACTAAGACTCAACAGCACTTAACAACAGCAACATTGAGTCAATACTGACTCATAGCGACCCTATGCACAACAGAATGAAACACAGCTTGTTCTGGGACAACCTCACAATTGTGGCCATGCTTGAGCCAATCCATCTCGCTGGGAGCTTCCTCTTTTTCTCTGGCCCTCCACTTTACCAAACATGAAATCCTTCTCCAGTGATTTGTCCCTGTTGTTGTTGTTGTTGTTAAGTGCCGTCAAGTTGGTTCTGACACATAGCGACCCTGTATAAGGTTTCCAAGGAGCAGCTAGTGAGTTTGACTCACCGACCTTGCAGTTCAACCAGCTTTGCAGTGTGGCACATTAACCCACAGCGCCACACTAGGACTCTCGACTTGTCCTTACTGATAATGTTTCCAAAGTATGAGAGATGAAGCCTGGTCATCTTGGCTTCCAAGGAGCACTCTGGCTATACTTCTTCCAACACTGCTCTGTTCTTTCAGCCAGTCCATGGTACTTTAAATATTCTCCTGCAACAGTAAAGCTCAAATGCATCAATTCTTCTATGGTCTTCCTTATGTCACCTTTTCATCTACACAACTATTAATCTACCCTCTATTTGTATAAATTTTCTTTTTGGACATTTCATGTACATAGAACCATACAATATGTATGTAATCTCATGTATCTTGTTGACACTTTTTAAATGAATACGTCTTTAACTATTATTATGTCTAATTTTTGGTACTTTAAAAAATGCAATGGCACCCCTCTATGTGCCCATGAACATGAATCACTTTCCTCCACAGCATTGTTATTTGTCTCAGTTAGGCCTAAGAAAACCAAATAATAATACACAAGTTATCATGATTGTACCCAACCCTGGAGTTTACCTGTTAAATAATAGGTTAAAATTGGTTACTTGTTAGGCCCTAGAGGGAAGCATTGGTGGCACTGAAAGATATCCTCTGCACTGCTCACTACTAGGTGGACGATTTGAGTCCACCAGTCCCTCCATGGAAGAAAGATGAGGCTTTGTGCTTCCATAAAAGTTTACAGTATTGGAACCCCTCTATACATTTGGCATGAGTTGGAGCCAACTTGACAACACTTAGCAACAACAAGAAGGACTTAACAAAAATTATAGGAAGTATTTAAGATATACCAGTTTACCCAGTGAAACTGGACTTAATGCATTTTCATAAGTGTTTCTTGCCGTGGTCTGGGCATTGCTCTGACCACCTATTATGGAGATTTATCAGTTGACACCACTATTCTGGGATTCCACTTTCAATCAAGCTGCAATTCTCCTTAACACCTATCATACCCAGTGTAGTAATTATAGCTGGCATGCCTGGTAGACACTACTTTTGTTGTTGCTATTATTGTTAAATGCCATTGAGTTGGTTCTCACTCACAGTGACCCTGTACAGGGTTTCCAAGGAGCAGCTGATGGGTTTGAACCACCAATCTTATAGTTAGCAGTCTAGTGATTATTCTACAGTGCCTCACCAGGACTCCCTACTTGTATTAATGATGACCCTCTTTATTACTGAAATATAGCCTAATTTTTTATTTTTACTATATTTCAACATGAACATTAATTACTGAATGGTTCCAACTGTGCCAATTTTGTCAAAAAATTGATGAACAATGAAACTAAGCAGTCCTTCCACAGTAAATTATTAGAAACAAAATGCATACTGTTTGCTTGAAATAATTTAGAGATCATTAGAAATCAAAACTTATAAATTTTAGAGGATAATCAATCTAATAAAATAATAGATATGAATATTGCTATATTTGGGAATCAATATAAAATATAAATCAATATAAAAAATGTATACTGCAAAATATCACACAATTCAAGCATTATCACTTAATCATAAGGTTCAATTTCTGGATTTTTAGTATCAAATTTAGATCCTCAAATGTAATTTTTGGACAGATTTAAAAATTAATCTTTTCTATGAACCAGTTTGGATAAATTCTGTAGGAAAAACACTGGACTGCTAATCTGGAGATCATACCCACAAGTTACCCCTCAGAAGCCCTATACAGGGTTCTATGAGTCAAAATGGATGGCACTTAACAACAAATAAATATTAAACAGGTAATATGAGATGACAAGAAATTATCAATAACAGAGAAGTATCCCACTGCTGATTTGTCATACCTGTTAAGAGACTTGATATGGTAGCTGTAGAATAAGCACTGGCCTGGTAACTGCAAGATCCACAGTTCAAACTCATCAGCTACTTGCAGAAACATGATTGCTATGAATCAGAACTGACAATACGGCACATAACATAACAAAATAGGAATCAAACACATAAAGACAATGGAGATGAAAGAGGAGCTGGAAAGTTTATTTTAGTCTTCTGGAATCATGACTGAGTTTTTTTCTTAGTTCCTGGTGTTTTAATTTGGAGCCAGTGATTTTGTGTGTCTTAACATTTATGAGGCAGAAAGATATTCAATATGTTATCACTGCTAAAGTAGTTATATGAGTACAGTAATCACAAGATAACATTTGGAAGAGTGACTAGCACATGCTAAGCAGCATAATGTGTGTGATAAATAATACTGATATGTTGTTGTTATTGTTAAGTGCTGTCAAGTCAGTTCCTACTCGTAACCACCCTGTGTAGGTTTCTGAGGAGTGACTTGTCGGTTTGAACTGCCAACCTCATGGTTCAAACTGACCTTACCATCCAGTGCATTATACTCCAGGGCCACAATATTCTGATTAATCTAGCACAAAAAATATCTTCTCTTAGATACTCTTCTATCCAGTTTCTTTAAAAAAAAAAAGTAATTCAACCACAATTCAGATAGAATAGAAAACAATCTGAAATAATCTATGTATAAAATTTAAGTTAGCTTGTTTTTGTGTATGTATAATTTAAATATTAGTGACACAACATAAGTGTGTTCATATAGTATTATGCTATTTAAGAGAGATATTTATATAGTTCATATAGTATTATGCTATTTAAGAGAGATATTTATAACTAATTTCATTTCCATATAAATATGGACAGAGTAAGTATAAAGTTTGGTTTCAATGGGGATTAGGATAGCTTCAAATAAAAAATCGAGTCATTCTTTGTAGCTTTTATACACTTATAATGTAGTTTCTCTCTTTAATCATTGTTGATATTGTTAAGTGCTGTCAGGCTCGTTCCAACTCACAGCAACCCTGTATAGGGGTTCTGAGGAGTGGCTAGTGGGTCTGAACCGCTGAAGTTCAGATTGACTTTGAGGTCCAGTGCTTATCCTACAGTACCACACCAGGATTCGTTAATCCTTACTTGTAATTAAATGTGTGTGCGGTTTTTGTTTGTTTTTTTAATTTTACCCCCTGAGAAATAAGTAACAGGATTTTATACAAGAAGTTATTTATAGATGTCATTTATGTCTTTAGGAAAACCTTATCTTTTAGAGTTTAGCAGGATATAATTGGAATTGTGTGCATTTCTTAACTTCATTCAACATCTGACTGGAGTTAAGATATTGTGCTTACTTTCCTGCATTTATTTATATTATGTTAGTTACAATGAGAATAGAAGACAGGAGAAACATTTAACAAGAATTGTATTACTGGAAGGTAGAATGAAAAGTGCCCCAAACTTTCCTATTGCTTTTCCTATTTTTAGTTTCCTATAACACATAGCATTTCCCCTCATATACAGTTGATGGATAACTAAAGTTTCAAGGAAAGGAAAAATCTTATGACATTCCTTTGATTTGGGATTAACTCAATATATCAAACATCTTTACTTCATTTATCTGAGCAAATTTATTCTGGGTGTAATCCAGAACTGGCATGGAACTGGATATATTTTTGATTGAAAACAACTGTGCTTGTAGCCATATCTGGAAATACTAATAATGTCTTCGACTGTAATTGTTGTTGATTCTTGTAATTTCAATATTCATATTCCCAGTTTAGGGAACTCTGTTAGTGTAGTGGTTATGAATTGGGCTGCGAACCACAAGGTCAGCAGTTCGAAACTACCAGCTGTTCCGCTGGAGAAAGATGAAACTTTCTGCTCCCGTAAAGATTTACAGCCTCAGAAACCCTGTACAGGGTCACTATGAGTTGGAATCGACTCCACGGCACATAACAACAATAACAACATTTCCAGTTTATATTACTAGGTTTTACCAAATTGTGTATCTCTCAACAATTAATAAATAGATACAATAGATACAAAACAATGTGCTAAGTATAGATTATCTTCCTTGTATAATTAGAATTCAGTCTACGTTGTTATTGTAACCTGTTGTTGAGCTAGTTCCAACTCATGACCCCATGAACAATAGAATGAAGCACTGGTCCTGCGCAATCCTCAAAACAGTTATGCTTGAACCCATTGCTGCTGCCACTGTGCCAATCCATCTCCTTGGGATCTTCCTCTTTTTCACTCATCCTCCACCTTACCAAGAAAGCATATCCAAAATATGAAAGCATCCTGGTGTCTAAAGAGCATTCTGGCTGTACTTCTTTGAACACAGATTTGCTTGTTCTTCTGACAATCCATGGTACTTTCAATATTTTTTTCCCCCAACACCATAACTCATGTGTGTCAATTCTTCTAAGGTTGTCCTTATTCATTATCTTCACATGCTTATGAAGATACTGAAAATACAATTGCTTTTGTCAGGTGCACCATTCTCCTCAAACTGACGACTTTGTTCTTGAGCACTTTAAAGAGGTTTTATGCAGCAGATTTGCCTAATTCAATATATTGTTTGATGTCTTGGCTGATGTTTTTATGAGTGCTGATTGTGGAGCCAAACAAAAAGAAGTCTGTGGCAACTTCAATCTTTTTTACATTTATCATGATATTTATTGGACCAGTTGTGAGAATTATAGTTGTCTTTACCTAAAGGTATAATCCACTCTGAAGTCTGTAGTCTTTGATCTTTATTAGTATTTTAAGCCCTCTTCATTTCCAGCAAGCAAGCAAGATGTATCATCTGCATATCACTGATTGTTAATGAGTCTTCCTCCAATCCTGCTGCCACATTCTTCTTTATATGATCCATCTCCCCAGATTATTTGCTCAGCATGCAGTTTGAATATCTATAGTGAAAGGATACAACCCGGCTGCACATTTTCCTGATTTTAAGCCATTCAGTATCCTCTTGTTCTATTGGAAAGAGTGATCCTTGTTGTATATAGAGGCTCCTCATAAGCACAATTCAGTGTTCTGGAATATTTATTCATTGTACTGTTATCTATAGCTTGTAATGATCTATAGTGTGGAATGTCTTTGCACAGTCAATAAAGCCCATATAAATATCTTTCTGGTATTTTGCGCCTTTAGTCAAGATCCATCTGACATCAGCAGTGATATCCCAAGTTCCATGTCCGCGTCTGAATCCAGCATTATTTTTTGGCAGTTCCCTGTCTATGTACTGCTGCAGCCATTTAAAAATTATCTTCAGCAAAATTTTACTTGCATGTGATATTAATGATACCATACACTGTTTTTGGAATTCCACTGAGTCACTTTTCTTTAGAATGGACACAAATATGAATCTCTTCCAATCTGTTCACCAGGTCTTCCAAATTTCTTGGCATAGATGAGTGAGCACCTCAGGTGCTGCATCCATTTGCTGAAGTATTTCAGTTTGTATTCCATCAATTCCTAGAGCCTTGATTTTTGCCAATGCTTTCAGTGAAGATTAGACTTCTTCCTTCAGTACCATTGATTCTTGAACAAATGCTACCTCCTGAAATGGTTGAACACAGACCATTTATTTTTTGGCACAGAGTCTCTGTGTTTTCCTTCTACTTTATTCAATATTTTACCCATAGAATCCTTCAATATTTCAAGTTGAAGCTTGAATTTTTTCTTCAGTTCTTTCAGTTTGACAAATATTGTGTTCTTCCCTTTTTGTTTTGTAACTTCAGGTCTTAGCACATTTAATTATAATACTAGACTTTATCTTCTTTGGAAGCTTTGGTTCAGCTCTTTGACTTCCTCATTTCTTCCATTTGCTTTAGCATCTCAACTCTGAAGAGCAAGTTTCAAATTGTCTTCTGACAAACATTTTGTGTTTTCTATCTTTCCTGTGTTTTTAATGACCTTTTGCTTTCTTCCTTTATATTCTTTTGGTTTTGGGTCATTAGTGTCTAATACATCAAATCAAATGAGATGATCTCTAAATTCAGGTGGGATATGTTCAAGGTTATATTTGGCTTTTGTGAACGTCTCTTAATTTTCTTCAAGTTTAGTCTGAATTTACACATGAGCAATTTGTGGTCTGTTACAACTGTTGACCCTTGTCTTTTTGCTGATGATACTGTTTCCACTGTCTCTTTCCACAGATGTAGTCAATTTGATAGCTGTGTATTCTACCTGGTGAGGTCCATGTGTATAGTTGTTATGTATTTTCTGAAATGAAAGATATTTTCAGTGAATAAGTACTTGATCTTGCAAACTTCTATCATGCCATTTCCAGCATTGTTTCTGTCACTATGGCCATATTTTTCCAACTACTGATCCTACCTTAATCTGTAATAAAATTCAGTGTAAAGTTTAAAAGCTCAGAGAATAGTTATTCCTTAAAGAAAAAGGATATTTTTAGAGCATTCATCAGAGTACTAGTGGATATTCAAGCATCAAAAAATGCATTGCATTGCTTTGAGGGATTCCATCTTAAGAGATCACATGATAAGCAGAATGGAGGCCAGTGCCTTGTGAACTTCTTGTGCAATGGTTTTTTTGGTGTGTTTTTTGTTTGTTTTTGTTTTTTTTCCAGTAGGATGGAAATTAAAAATGATCAATTTGACTTATTTTCCCACTGCATACTTGTATATATCTAAAGGTATAATTAAACGTCAGCTTTTGTTTAAATTTTTAAAATATTGATGGGTAGCATTGCTGTGGGATAAAGCATTACATTGAGAGGTAGGTTTGAACCACAAAGTCGTTAGTTCAAACTCACCAGTTGCTCTTTGGAAAATCTACACAGCGTCACTATGAGTCGGAACTGACTCAAAGGCACTCAACAACAACAAAAAAACAACGTCAATCAAGAACATAAGAGATATGAACACTAAAAAAGCAATGTGAATTTTATTTGGTAGATAAAAAAAATGGTTTTCCTGTGTTTTTAAAGCATATTATTTAAAGTCACAGTTTCACAAAGTGAAAATACATTAAAGGGAAAGTTCTTGTTGACAAGTCTAAGTTGTTTAATGTAAAATCATCTGAGCACTCTTATTTATATTTAAATTATTAATTTCATATTCACATCTTTTTTGTCCTGAATTCTGACTATCTGCAATTGAAAGCAGAAATCCAAAGTTCTTTCTTTTTAAAAATGTTCCATTACAGGTGTAGTTTCTCTTGATATTGAATTAATAATGGACATTATTAATAATTAATAATGGACAAAACAAAGTAAACCAGTATAGAATTTACCATGAAAAACTCTGCTAATATAAAATTTGGGTAAAGTAAACCCCATCTTTATGTATGCATCCGTCCATCGATTAATTTGACAGACATTGATAATGCTCTTCACAGCAGTATTTTTATTGGCATTGTTTTGTTTCCTACATAAAATTTTTATATAATAAATATATCAGATATATCCCCAAAGTGTGTGTGTATATATTAGGATTGACTGAAGTCAAGGGGACTATGATAGGATTCAGGGAATATCTGTAAACCTTCATGTCCTTATCTATACAATTAAGAATTTAGAATAGAATTTATAAGCCTCTTTTCATATTTAGCATTCTATAAGGATGGTCCCCAAAACATTTGTTTATTTGTGACTCTCATAAAGTGAAATCGGCAGGTAAACTCTTAACCTATTTTAAGATTAAGAGTGTCCTAACAGGGTCGCTATGGGTCGGAACCAACTCGACAGCAATTCACAACAACAACAACAAATATTTGAAGTGCTTAGTAAACTTTTATAATTCCCTGAGTGGATCAAATGGTAAAATGCTCCACTACTAGCTAAAAGGAGCTCTGGTAGC